>NW_027551560.1:6071775-6131368 GCF_008692635.1 Crocuta crocuta | reverse complement strand
GTGTGTGTGTGTGTGTGTGTGTGTGTGTGTGTGTGTAGTTTTTAAGTTTATTTTGAGAAAGAGAGCAAGAACGAGTGCATGTGGAGGAGGGGCAGAGAAAAAGAAGGAGTGAGATAGAATACCAAGCAGGCTACACACTGTCAAGTGGGAGCCTGATGTGAGGCTTGATCCCACAAACTGTGAGATCAGACCTGAGCTGACACTGAGAGTCAGGAGCTGAAATGACTAAAGCACCCAGGTTCCCTGCAAAATTATTTTAAATTAAACATCTGATTTTTAGAAAGAATATACTAGAAATAAGTTCATATCTTTAATATAGAACTCATTTCTTCATGATTTGGATTATAGATTATGCTAGTTATCTGATGGTATGCCATTTACATGTGCCAGTTACATTTTGAAATATTTTTAAATTCTTAATTTATAGAAATAACAAAAAAACACTATGTAAGCTTGGAAAATGTTTTTAATTTACAGAATTCCAAATAACTTTTCAAGCATTTGTGTCTTATTTCTCTATAGCTTTATCAACAACAATGGGTATGCCTTATATCATAATATGAAAAATGTCTGCCTTATAATCTTAGATAAGGATTTCAGATTTTAGAAGAGTTAGCAGTGAAACTACATCGCCATAATGGTATTTTTTCCCTGAGAAATCTCAGTATTATGGGTGCTTCAGACTAGCAGGCACAGAATAATTGTGATGGTATAAAGTATTTAATTTGGTTGATCTCACTTTGTCTCTTAGAACCTTCATCCAGAAGTAATTTGTGGAAGTTGTATTTCTGCCCCTTGTGTATGTGTCCCTGAATAGCACCTTGTTTAGTGTACCTGCTTTTTGAACTTCATGGAAATGGAGTCATGCTGTGTGTTTTTCTGTAATTTTATTCTTTTTCTTAGCATATGCTATGCTTGAACCCTTGCTTTTCTATGTAAATTTTAGACAAGCTTCAGAAGTTGCGCACAGACACACACACACACACACATACACACACCTCTATTTAGGATTGTCAGTGGTACTCCATTGAGTTTCTATGAGAATTTACTTCTTTAAGACATTTAATTTTCCTTGCTGAGACCATAGTATATCTTTCCATTTAGGCAGGTCTTTAATATATGTTTTTTAAAGTTCTGTAACATTTATCTTTGTTGTTTTGTCATGTAGTACCATGCACAGAGCACTACTGGTCCATTTTACTTTATAGAGGACTCTTCTTCTTTTTCAGCAAAGTAATATATTTAGGTGGTGCTTAGATGTTAATCTAGATTCTAGATTATGTTTGTTGTTAGAGGGAAATAATGATTTAAGGTTATGTTATTAAGAAAATTAGCCAGTTTTTTGGGGCGCCTGGGTGGCTTAGTCGGGTAAGCGTCCNCTCCTGGAAATAAATAAAACATTAAAAAAAAAATTTAAAAAAAAAAAAAAGAAAATTAGCCAGTTTTCACTATGGTATCTAATTTAGGAAACTATGAATGACTTGCAATAATTTAATTAATTGGGAATTTTAATATTAAGTATAAAAAACAGGATAATGACATAAGTGTTTTACTAGATGTTTACATAAAATGCCATGGGAATGTAAAAAAAGAAGTGACTAATTCAATATTTGGGCACATGTATTTTTTTTTATTTTTTTTAATNGGACCACGAGATCGTGACCTGAGCCCAAGTCGGACGCTTAACCTACTGAGCCACCCAGGTGCCCGAAAACAGATTCTTTTTTTATATATAATTTTTTAAATAATTTATTTATTTTTGAGACAGAGAGAGACAGAGCACTGGTGGGTGAGGGCTAGAGAGAGAGAGTCACAGAATCTGAAACAGGCTCCAGGCTATGAGCTGTCAACATAGAATCTGAAGCGGGGCTTGAACTCACAAACTGTGAGATAATGACCTGAGCTGAAGTCAGACACTTAATCGACTGAGCCACCCAGGTGCCCTTGGGCACATGTGTTTTATACAATAAAAGAGCCTGCCAAGTAATCAAAATGGCAGCAGTTCCATTGGTGGACAACCGATAGACCAAATGCTTTGGTAAAGGCTTGAGAGAAGATAAGATTAAACATGTTGTGCTACACCTTGAGGACTAAATTTTTTGGTCAAAATTTATCATTTTATCCTGTAATGAGATCATAAAGGAATCCTGCAGTAATTATATTGTTCAGTAACTATAAATGAACAATTCATTCTATTTATTTTTATTAGGTTAGTGTTCATTTTTATTTTTTTAAATTTTTTTTGTCTTTATTTTATTTTGAGAGAGAAACAGTGCAAGTGGGGAAGGTGCAGAGACAAACAGACAGACAGACAATCTGAAGCAGGCTCCGGGCTCTGAGTTGTCAGCACAGAGCCTTATGTGGGGACCAAACCCAGGGACCGTGAGATCATGACCTGAGCTGAAGTAGGGTGATTAACTATCTGAGCTATCCAGGCTGTTTATAGAATGCCTATTATATCCAATGTGGAGGGCTAGTTAACATTTGCTTGAAGGAATATAAAGATAGTAAGACTGTCCCTTTCTTGGGGAGCCTGTGGGCTAATGAGTAGAAGAGGAAACAGGTACCTACAATGCAAGGCAGAACTTGGTAGGCACTGTCAGAGAACTGCAAATAGGATACCATGGAGTTTTCAGGAGAATACGATTTCATCCTGTCACGCACTGGAACAGGAGTTTGGAGAAAGATGGACTTTGAAAAATATGTGTAATTTTGGCTAGAAATATGTGGAGGTTGTTAGATTTTTCAGGAGAAGGAAATGGTATGAAGGTGGGAAAGGGGAGGATGAACGTGGTGATCAGCAGGGAGCCTGCTGTCACCAGATTGCAGAGGTCAAAGAGAAAGACCAGGAGAAGTAAGTTTGACCAGGTGGACTGAAGCTTTGTGTGGTGGGGGGTCAGGGAGGAGGAGGGCGCAAGCTGTGCTTAGGCATCTAGCAAGGGCTGGGAGCAGGAGGATTGACAGGAGTATTTCCCATGTGTCTTTGCTCTGCCTAATATGTCCCCTTTCCCACCAGTTCTCTCTCCTTCCCTAGTCATTTTCTCTGTCCATCCTATCACACATCGTCTCTTCTCTCTTTCTCTGCCTCCTTCCCCTTACTCTTTCTCTTCTTATCCAGCTGTCAGAATCTACTCTGAAGTCATCATGTCCTAGGAGCACTCTGAAACTCTACAGTTGGAATTAATCATTACTTCCTCTGTTCCCACAGTGATTGTCTTATCCCCTCATTGTAGCACTTACTGCATTCTGTCTTATATTATGGCTGTTTCCATCTTGATATCCCTTCCTTGGGCTCCAGGGGCTTCATATCCCAGTACTGTAGTAGAGTGGCTTGAATACAGATCACAATATGTTTGTTGAATGAATAAGGGATCTTTGTTTACAAACAGTTTTTATTTATATTATGTATAAAGAGCTAGATGCAGTAGAGAGCAAAGTGATGGAAATTCTAAAAGACTTTAATGATCAGATGAAGAAATAGCTTGGAGAAGCATGAAATATGTGCTCTGTCTCAGTTCAAGAAGATTGACCACAGTTTGGCTCTCCCAGCCCTCTGCTTGAGCAGAAGCCACAGCCCTTCTCCACAACCCAGCAGTGAGCCAAACCACAGCCTCATTGATCCAACTTTCCTAACCCACTTGTGAATGTGCTGCCTGTTACAAGATGGAACAGATACAGTGAGGTGAGGACAAAAAACAGCACCTGAAAACAAGGGCAGTGGATTTTCCTCTGGTTTATTTAAAATATCTCTCCTTAATGAAAGCTCACCTTTAATGGATAAGCATTTTTAAAATGGCTTTTCAAACGCTAGTTGGAGTTCTTAAAACTCCTGCATGAATCAAAATTGGACTTCAGATGCTTTGTACACAGCTGTGCTCATTACTGCACCTGCCACCCTTGAAGGATCTTAGATCACAAGCCAGAGTGATTGGATGATTTGCACGTTTTCTTTAAGCCCTTCAAGTCAGAACCTATTTGTTTACATTCACATCCTTTTTGTTGATATTGATTCCTGTATTCAGAAACCCAGTTCTTCATCAGTTCATTAGTAAAATGAGAAGATTGAAATAGAGAATCTCCAGGATTGCTCTGTTGGCATTTACAAAAGAATCAATTATCATCCGACTGTAGGAATGAATTTTTGTCCAGGCATTTGATGCCTACAGAATCTTGAATGGCTTTCTGTTTGATGGTTTTCTGGTAGCCACTAGGTGGCAGTAAAAAAAATTCTTAACAATGAGAAGTGCTTGTCAGGTATTAAGTTTTCTTTAAAAGAGAGATTTGAAGGTCTAAAGTTTGAGGTGTCTGTTTGGAAGTTATGTAACCATAGCCAGGCCTCAGTATGCTGTGTCTTAGGATCTATGCTTATTTTATCCAGGAGCAAAACTCTCTTGGCCCTCCATAGCAGTTCGTATTAGGGAATTATGGGAAAAACAGACATAAGTTAAAGCATGTAATTTTGGTTTACAAAATATTTCTTAAGATAAAAAGTAAGCCATAGAGGGTCTAATGCTGAAGACCAATCAGATTTGCATTGTTATGATAAAAAAAAAAAAAAAACTATCCTAGCTGCCTCATGTAAAGTGGATATGGGGACGTTCCTTTAAGTTTTGGCCATAGAGTAAGTACCCAGCTTTGGTAGTTGTAGAAACTTTGGAAATGCAGATATTTTAAAGAAGAAATTTTAAATCACTACTAGAAAAAAATCTGTTTTAACTATTGTTACATTTCTTCCTAACATTTTTTTCCATACAAAATTAAAATCACATTGAACATACAGTTTGACCCCTTGCTTTTTAAATTAATGTTACATTGTCTTTTCCTGGGTTATTAAATATCTTTTTACAACATAATGCACACTGTTGGATAAACCATGAGGAATTCAGCCAGTCCAGTATTGTGTAGGGTACTTTGGTTGCTTCTAGCTTTTCACTGCTGTAAGTAATGCTGTTTAATGAACTTAAAACTTTCATTAATATATGTTCTTGGAAATCAAAAAACTGGGTAAAAGGATATGAATTTTAATGTTTTGGCTACATATCAAGTGACTTCCCAGAAAGTCTTTATCAAATTGTGCTCCCAACAATGACAGAGTACCCACTCACCACATCCTTGCCAACACTGAGTATCACAGTATGAGGTTTTTTGTTTGTTTCGTTTTATTTGTTAAACAAATCAAGAGGTAGGGTGGGGGAACTAATATTTATAGCATTTGATTTTTAGAAAATCAGTTTCTAACCATATCATTTTGGGAATTTAGGCCAGGACAGGTCTGCCAATTAAATTGTTTTCATTTTTCCAAGACCTTAGGTGTTATAGTCAGCTTGCATAATACAGGCATTGTGAATACTATCTAGGGAACTGTTTATGGCTATTTTAACCATTACTCAGGAATTACTTACAATTCCTGGTTACACCCTCTGAATCTATTGAGTGTCCTAGGTTTTTTGTTTGTTTTTTGTTTTTTGTTTTTTTTGTTTTTTTTTTAACTTTCATTGGCTCAACTACCAAAGTAACTCCTGCACTTTTGGGAAGGCAGCTTCCATGCATTGGTACAAGGCTCAGAATGTGAGTGCTTCTGGGAGGCACTGGATTTATAGGGGAAAGCCCTGGCATGTTTTCCTTAAGACCTGCAATCATAACTGATTTTTAATTGTTAGAGCCTTGAAATCAGTTTCCTTCTATTGTATATGTACTGAATTACTTTTTATACCAACTAGGTCTGTAGCACTTTGTGCTTTAACTTTTTAAGAGTCAGTCCTGTGAATTATAATGATAGTAGCCGCCTGTTTATAGGTGGCTTAATTGAAACTTGCTTAATTGAATTTTATTAAAAACTTGATTTATGGGATTTTAAGTGAGATGCCATACTTAGAGAACTTAGCACAATATTTCACACATGGAAAGCAGTCAGTAAATTTTAGTTGTCTTAATTGTTAGAATTCCCTCAAGAAGTAACATTTAACCAGATCTGGAAGAATCCTCATGGCTAAGGGACTAGGACATTGTAAAGTCCTGAGGGGCCACAGAGTCTACAGCCCTATAGCTTCAAAGAAGCCAGTGAGGGAGAGTCAGCCTTTGGTGTTTTTAATGCTTAAGTGTGATGGTGGGTGGAATTTATTATATTATTTTTACTTCCCTAGATTCTTAGTCCTATCAAAGTATATGTGTAAGGACTCACAAATTTAGATGCACAAACACAAGTTTATTTTATCTTGTAATGTGTACTTACAGAATGCAGTATAGGACTTAAGAAAAAATAAAATTACTGTTTCCCTGTGGATATACTAAAATCCATTGAGTTATATAGTGTATGAATTATGTCTCGATAAAGCTGTTGCTAAAAAATAAATGTTTCCAAATATAACACTTTTTAAAAAGCAAATATTGTTTTCCTGATTATAAACTATAGTATTTCCTGTAGTACACATACACATATAGGAAACTGGAAAATATACTAAAGTAGAAAGAAGGAAAAATATAGGGGCACCTGGGTGGCTCAGTCGGTTGAGTGTCAGAATCTTGGTTTCGGCTCAGGCTGTGATCCCAAGGTTGTGGGATCAAGCCTTGCGTTGGGCTCTGTGATGAGCATGGAGCCCGCTTGAGATTCTCTCCCTCTCTCCTTCTGCACCTCTACGCACTTGCACTCTCTCCCTCTCTTAAAGAGGGAGGAGAAAGAAAGAAAAATATATATACCCATAACAGCACCACCACAGAGACCATTAATATTTGGTGATAGTTTCTTCCATTATTTTTTTATTTCCATGTATGGTATGGATTATTTTTAGGTTGATGAGATTGTTTCTGTATATTAAAATTTCCATCTTCCTTTCTTCATTTAAAATTATAGCTATTTAAAATACTCTCATATATTCTTTATAAACATTTTAATGGTTTACAGTGAGCCACTATATGAGGGTTTGATAAATTAATCAGTCTCTGCTGTTAGACATTTTTCACTATGAGAAGGAACATTGTAATGAACATCTTTGAGTATAATCCCCCTCATCATACTTGGGTTTATTTCCTTATATGTGTGCCAGATACATTAAAACTTCTGAATGCTTTTAAAAACCCTTAATATGTATTTTCAAGTTGCTCTCTATAAGGCAGACCTCTATTAACCTATAAGGCGCCTTTGTTCAGGTTATAAACCTCTGGGCAGACACAGCCCTGGCAGTCTAAGCTTGGGGTGGATTATGGACTGTGTTATACCCACTCACACTCTCTGGGGGTGCCTCAGTGTGGTTCACAGCAGCAGGACGTATGGATACCCATTTATATTTTAATAGCTCACACGAGTCCTTGTTTCAAAGTACCCAGATTAGCATTTGGTATTTAGGTCTATAAATCTTTAATTCATTAAGTGAAAAATGGTATGTTGATGTTTAAATATTCCCTTTGAGTTTATCAGGGTGAACAGTTTATCCATGTGTTTCTTGCACATTTGTATTTTCTTTTATGAATTATCCGTTGATACTCATTTTGTATGTTCTTAGTATTTGTCATATGATATTTTACACAATAATTTGACTCCTTATGGTCATGTTGTTATTTGTCAATATTCTTCCTAGTTTTTGCTTATATTATTTTCTGGAAACACAAGGTTTTATTTCTGTTTAGAACAACCAACGATTTGCTCTCTTGATTTTCAGTTTACAAAGTTCTATTCCATCTAGACACACCTGAAAAGTACTTACGTTCTTCTTGTTTATTTTTCTATTAATTTTACTATATATTTTTTATATATTTTATTTAAATATTTTATAATTTATAATTTTATTTATTTTTGAGAGAGAGAGACAGAGCATGAGCTGGGGAAGGGCAGAGAGAGGGGAAGACAGAATCTGAAGCAGGGTCCAGGCTCTGAGCTGTCAGCACAAAGCCTGATAAAGGGCTCAAACTCACAAACTGTGAGATCATGACCTAAGCCGAGGTTGGACGCTTAACCAGCTGAGCCACCCATACACCCCTTATTTCATTTTTACATTGATCTCTTTAATTCACATCAAGTTCAGGTATATTTTGATGAATGACATAAGGTACAAATCTAATTTTTTCAAATAGTGTTCCCATAGCACCATTTATTAATGCATAATCTTTCCCTAGTAATTTGTGGTGTGTTCATTGTCATGTGTTAAATTATTATATCTACTTTGATAAAAATATTTTGCTGAGTTAAAAACAATAAAGATCACATTCTTAATATGGTTAAAGCATTGTTCATTCATTATGTATTTTTGCTTCACTGTTAACATTTGTTTAAAATGATCTATTTTGGGCAGCCTGAGTGGCTCAGTTGATTGAGCATCCAACTCTTGATTTCAGCTCAGGTTATACCCGTGTTGGGTCCTGTGCTGAGCCTGGAGCCTGCTTGAGATTTATTCTCTCTCTCTCTCTCTCTCTCTCTCTCTCTCTCTCTCTCTCTCTGTCTCTCCAACCCCGCGCTCACACTTCTACCCCATTTGTGCACTCTCTCTTGCTCTGTCTCTAAAAATAAAAATAAAATAATAAAATTAAATTAAATTAATGTGATAATTTTAAGGCCAACTTATTATACTTTGAATCCACATGAACTGGGTATTTGGACAAATTAAGATTACTCCTTTCATAGAGATCACCGCATTTACAAAGGACATGGATTCTAGGCATTACATATAATAGGCACTTGTCACTTGCACTCACTTTTAATAACTTTTTTTGTTTATGTTTTTAAGGGCTTGTTATCTCATATGCTTTCAGCATTCAGATTTGATACAAAAGAACTGGGTCTTTTTACTCAAGGTCTTGGATATGCACCTGCAGATTACTATCCTGGTTTACTTAAAAATGTGAGTATTTTTAATGTATTAGTATTGAAATTTTTGTTGCCTAGTGTACCAGCAGCAAAAAGGGTAAATGGAAATATTTCACTCTTCTAGGAGAGATGTTTAACGTTTCTCTGTTTATCTCTTCTTACCTTGGGTGGACTTCTAGCCATATAAGGAAGAAATGTGAAGCAGGAGATTATGAGAAAAACGAGGGAAACCAGGAGAGGTTATTCTAAATCAGCCAACCCCTTTTGTCTCTTAACAGATGTCATTTATTCTCTCAAAGATTTTTGGAAGAAGAGATTTCCTTAACCAATATAAACACACACTTTTACTGTTGGACAAATATTTTGTTTAAAATTCCTGATAGAAATTTTATGTTAAGGCAGAAAATTTAATAAATAACAATGTTGTAAATAGTGTTATATATTCCTATCTTAGTATTAAAGCTATGTTTTCTTCTGCCTTGAATTTTAGCCAAATTCAAGGATTTTTAATTTATGATATTAACATAGCTCTTCAAAATAATGTTTGCTTGTTTGTTTTTCTAAATAATGTTTGTTAACTACTCTGGCCTTTAGGAAACTTTATACATAAGTAGAATTTTTAAAAGATAAAGTACTAAAATTAGGAAAGAAAAAAATTAACTAACTTTAATGTGGTTTTATTTTTAACAGGTTTGGTTTTCTTAGGAAATTAATGATCTATTGTTCATTTGCTTAAATTGGAGTGGAGAATAACAGACCTAAAAAATAAAATCCAAGTTAGTTGTAAATGTGACTTGGCACTGCTTTCTTTTCATTTTGACAAAGTAAAACAAGGAGAGGACGGGTAGGGGAGGGTAGAGAATCTCAACGGAAATATCACTCACACCAGGAAAAATAGAACTGATGTAATCCTGTTTTGCAGTGTGAGTTAACCTGCAACTGATTTTGTTTTACAGATGGTTTTATCGTTAGTGTCTGAACTCCGAGAGAATCATCTTAATGGATTTAACACTCAAAGGCGGTAGGTGTTAAACTAAACATCCCCCTTCTCAAGTTTCAAAATGTATCAGTTTGGTTATAAGAGAAAAAATATTATAATTCTTAGGAAATTCATGTTCATAGTTACATTTATTCTGTATGGAGAGATTATTTATACATGGTAAATTTGTGAATTTAATGAAAATTTCTTTTTTAAATCAGTATTCTTTCAGCTTTTTAGGGCAGTAAATCATGCAATGTCCCTTGTGACCCGCTGAGTAAAAATCCCTACATGTACAGTAGGGAACACAAACAAAGGAAGGGCTCAGTTCAGAGAGCGTCTGTGTGTTTGTGTTATACATACACACACACAAATTGCATTTACAAGGCAACAGATATTTGATGTGCACATATGACTTATTTTAAGAAACCTAATATTCCAAAATCTAGACTAAACAAATCAAAATAGATTCAGACAAATTAAAAGGCAACTAATCACATTACAATATGTTCTTCACTGTGTAAGAGAATTCAAAGTTATCTTCATTGGTGAGCATTTCATTTTTAACAAATGAGTAACTAAGAGAAGCTGGGAACAGGGGACCTTTGTCCCTTTCTTTTGTTTTTTAGTTTGTTTTCATAAAGCTATTGCCAATTAAAGCTGTATCAGAAATTGTCTTTGACTTCAGCCTATAGGATCCTTTGCATCTGAACTTTAAAGTAAATTATGAAACTCTTAGGCAAAAACACTGGAGAAAATCTTAATGACATTGGATTTGGCATTGATTCTTTTGGATATGACCCCATAAGCAGAAGCAACCAAGAAAAAGTAGATAAATTAGACCTTATTAAAAGTAAGAATTTTTATGAATTACAGGATACTCTCAAGAAAGCAAAAAGCCTACTTTTTGAAAAAGTGGAAACTTTTTTCATTTATCCAATAAAGGATTAATATCCAGAGTATAGGAAGAGCTGAAACTGAACAACAACAAAAAGCTCAATTCTAAAATGGGTGACAGAGTTGTTTATTTTTTAAATTTTTTTAAAAATTTTTAATGTTTTATTTATTTCTGAGAGAGAGACAGCATGAGCAGGGGAGGGTCAGAGAGAGAGGGTCTGAAACAGGCTCCAGGCTCTGAGCTAGCTGTCAGCACAGAGCCCGACGCGGGGCTCGAACCCACAAACCATGAGATCATGACCTGAGCTGCAGTCGGACACTTAACCGACTGAGCCACCCAGGTGCCTCCAGAGTTGTTTAAACATGTCTCCAAAGACGATACAGCTGGCCAATAAGCACATGAAATAATGTTCAACATAACTTATTATTAGAGAAATGTAAATCAAAGACATAATGGGTACCACATCAAATGTACCAGAGTGGTCTATAATTTTAAAAACAAACAAAACTGAAAAATAATAAATGTTGGCAAATAGGTTAAAAATGTAGAGCCCTGTGCATTGTTGGTGGGAATGTAACAAACTATAGAAATGATTCCTGAAAGGATAGTCTTGCTGATGGTAATGTAAAATAATGTAGCCACTGTGTAAAAATTTGGTAGTTCCTCAAAAATTAAACATAGAATTATGATAAGACCCAACAGTTCCACTCTTAGGCATATATTCAAAAGAACTGAAAGCAGGAACTTGAACAGATATCTATCTGTACACCAGTGTTCATGGCACCATTATTCACAGTGGCCAAAAGGTGGGAACACTTCAAGTTCCCATCAACGAAACATGTAGTGGATACATAAAACAAGGTATATAAGTACAATAGAAAATATAGTTCAGCTATAAAAAGGAATAAAATTTTTATATATGCAAGAATATGGATGGACATTGAAAACATTATGCTTAGTGAAATAAGCCAGACACAGAAGGGCAAATATTGTATGATTCTATTTATATGAAGTACCTAGAAGAGGCAAACTCAATAGAGACAGAAAGCAGAAGAGAGGTTATCAGGGGCTAGAGGGAATGGGATTATTGTTTAATGGGTCTATAGTTTACATTAAGGATAATGAAAGGCTTTGGGTATAGATCATGGTGATGGGTACACAGCATGTGAATATATTTAGTGGCACTGAATGGTTACCAAATACAAATGATTAAAATGATAACAATTATGTATGTTTCACTACAATAAAATAATTAAGCAAGAAAAAAACCCAAACATGATACCAAGTATACCTCCCTCAAATGACTAAAATTGAGAACACTTATGTCAGTGTGTGATGGAGAAGATGAGGAACCACTGGATCTCTCACCTGCTGTCTGTGAGAATGTGAAGCAGTATGACCACTTTGGTAAACAGCATAGCGATTATTATAAAGTTAACTATACACTTACCATCTGAACCACCAACTCCATTCTTGAGTATTTACTCACTACAAATGAAAACATAGGTAGTCACAAATATTTTTATTCAAATATTTCTTTAAAAAAATTTTTTTAATGTTTATTTATTTTTGAGAGAGAGACAGAATGTGAGCAGGGGAGGGGCAGAGAGAGAGGGAGACACAGAATCCTAAGCAGGCTGTCAGCACAGACTCTGACATGGGGCTTGTACCCATTAATGGTGAGATCATAACCTTAGCTGAAGTCAGATACTTAACTGACTGAGCCACCCAAGCACCCCTGTATACAAATATTTCTATACAAATATTCATACAAACATTAATTTTGTAATAGTTCTAAATAAGAAATGATCCAAAGGTCCACCTTAACTGGATAGATAAACAAATAAGTATTGCCTGTTACCACCATTTAAAAAATGAAAAGACAAGTCATAAACTTCGAGAAAATAATTTCAAATTAAACATATAAAGGGCTCTTATCGGAATATATAAAGAACTCAGTAATAAGACAGATAACCCAGTTTAAAAAAATAGGCAAAAGACTGGAATACATGTCATCAAAAAATATATACAAGTGACTAATAAGCATGTGAATACTTGTATACAGATATTCATATTATTATTCATAATAAATAAAAAGTGGAAGCAACCCAGATACCCATCAACTCATGAATGGATAAACAAAATATGTTATGTCTACACGGTAGAATACTATTCCTCAGTAAGAAAGGAACAGTCTACTGATTCATGTTGCAACATGTGTGAACCTCAAAAACATTATGCTTAGTGAAAGAAGCCAGTCAAAAAAGACCATATATTAAATTATTCCATTTTTATAAAATGTCCAGAATAGGCAAATCTATAGAGACAGAGTAGATTAGTTGTTGCCTAGGGCTAAAGATAGGAACAGGGATTTACTGCAGATGAGCATGAAAGATCTTGAAGTGATGGAAGTGTACTAAAAGTGGATCATTAGTGGTAATGGTTGTCCAACTCAGTGATTTATTAAAAACCTTTGAATTGTACCTTTCAGATAGGTACATTTTGTGGTATATAAATTATACCTAAAAATGTAATAAGAAGAATCCCAAGAGGGACATAGAAAGCATTTACAATTATTTATTTACATGTCAGGTGGAGACTTTGATTTTACCTTGAGATGAATGTTGAATAATAAAATTAGAAATTTACTAAGAGGGGCACCTAGGTGGCTCCATCAGCTAAGCATCTGACTTCGGCTCAGATCATGATCTCATACGTGGGTTTGAGCCCCATGTTAGACTCTTTGCTGACAACTCTAAGCCTGGAGCCAGCTTTAGATTCTATGTCTTCCTCTCTCTCTTCCCCTCCCCTGCTTGTGATCTCTCTCTCTCTCTCTCTCAAACATAAAATAAACATTTAAAAAATAATTTAAAAATTTAATTAAAAAAAGAAATTTAGTAAGAGACTTAAAACATCAGTAGGAGGCAATGTGTATGTACACTCTACATCATCCTCCCAAAATATGTCAAGTTGACATTTTTTTTTAAAACTTAACTGAGAATAAACAAAATAAAAACACTGTTAACAAGCAGAAAACATCAACCACAGAATTGGAAGATATTTGCAACCTGTAAAACAGATAAAGGATTAGTACACGAAGTATAGCAATCCTCCTGCAAATCAATTATAAAGAGGAAAGCACTCTAGTATAGAAATAGACAAGAGGGGCACCTGGGTGGCTCAGTCGGTAAGCATCTGACTTTGGCTCAGGTCATGATGTCATAGTTTGTGAGTTCAAGCCCCTCATCTGGTTTCCTGACAGTTCAGAGCTTGGAGCCTGCTTTGGATTCTGTGTGTGTCTCTCTCTGTCCCTCCCCCACCCACTCTCCATTTCTCTCTCTCAAAAATAAATACACATAAATTTTTTTAAAGAAATGGACAAGAAATATAAGGAAGTTATTACCAAAAGAGGAAAACTGAACAAATAACAAACATTTTAAAAATTCAAGAGTAATGTCAGCAAGATAGTAGAATAGGAAGTCCTAGTCCTTGTTTCCCTATAGAAATAGTGACTCAACAATAGTTTATGCTCCAAAGAGCCTTTATTTTGGAAATCCAGAAACCAGTTAAGAAGTTATAATACTCCAGACAAGCTCAAAGTCAAAAGCCATATTGAGGGGTACCTGGGTGACTCAGTTAAGTGTCTGACTTTGGTTCAGGTCATGATTTCACAGTTCGTGGTTTCGAGCCCCGTGTTGGGCTCTGTGCTGACAGCTCAGATTCTGGAGCCTGCTTTGGATTCTGTGTCTCCCTGTCTCTCTCTGCCCCACCCCTGCCTGTGCTCTGTCTCTTTCTGTCTCTCAAAAATGAATAAACATTTTTTTTAAATGGGTAGAAAGCCATTTTATACCAACCATAGTAGCCCTTCCCCTAAGCCAGCTCAGCTTGGTAGAATTGGGAGGAAAATTCTAGCTTGCAGCTTGTCCCTTGACAGAGAAAGAAAAGAATAGAATATGTTCAATGTTCTTGCTTTTGGTGGCTGCCTGAGGGACTGATATCTCACTTGCCTGACTCTGACCACTGGTGGGGAACCAACATACCTTCAGTACTTGGAGAGCATGGAACCTTAGCGAGCCCTCAGGTGCTTTCTGCAGCACCAGAGAACTGGCAGTGCTACAGGTGCAGGTTGGCATAGGGAGAAAACACCCAACTCACACCTTCTGTCTACGTGGGTTGGGGGATGAGAAAAAAGAGTCGAATGTGTATCTAATGTTACAGCTTCTGAAGGGACTACCCAAGGATTGGTTTTTGTCTCCCCTGACTGAAGCAGTAACAGAAACAGCACACTTAGAAGGTCAGAGGGGCTACAGAGAACAAAAACTTAGTGGCTTTTAACACCAGATAACCTGCAGTACCACAGACAAACACCAGAGGGAGGAAGAGATTGCAAACTCCTCAAAAACTGGCAAGCTCTCTGGGAAATTATGTAAACAAGCCCAGAGAAGACACATCCCCAGAAAAGATTCAAAGGACCCCAGATTCCCTCACCAGGTTGATTAATGACAATTCTCCTATACAAAGCCAGTCCGTAAACTCTGGAAGAAGTGGCTTTCTTCAGTTGCACAAAACACAACAAAAAATAAGGCACACAAAGAAACAGGAAAACATGGCCCAAAGGAACAAAATTAATTTGCACAAACCTCCCTGAAAGAAATGGAAAGCTATGAACAAACCACCTGACAATTAAAAATAATCATTGTAAAGGAGCTCAATCACTACAATAGAATACAGATAAACAACTAAAATGAAATCAGAAAAATGCATAAACAAAATTAGATTATCAACAGATACAAATTATAAAACACAACCAAACAGATATTCTGCAGCTGAAAAAAAAATAACTGAATTGAAAAATTGACTAGCGGGATTCAACAGTAGACTTAATCAAGCAGTTAACTTGAAGACATGTACCTTGAAATTATCAAATCAAGGAATAAAAAGAAAAAAGAATGAAGAAATGTTAATTAAGCCATAGAGCTTATGGAACATCATTAAGTGGACCAACTGTATGCATTGTGGGAGTCACAGAAGAAGTGTGAGAGGAAAAGGCAGAGAGCTATCAAATCTAAGAAGGAATTAGACATCCAAATTCAAGAAGCTCAAAGAACACTCAAAAAAGTAAACCCAAAAAGACCCACAGCAAGTTATGTTGTAATTAAACTGTCGAGAGAGAGAATGTTGACAGTAGCAAGAAAAAGCAAAATAGACCAGGAATGTAACACACACAAGGAAGCTCAGCATTGTCAGTGGATTAGTTAGCAGAAACATTAAGTCCAGAATGGAGTGAGATGACATGAACAAAAACCTACTAAAACAAAGACCTACCAGCCAAGATTATTATATGATGCAAAGTGTTCTTCAAAAATGAAGGAGAGGGATGCTTGGGTGTCTCAGTCAGCTAAAGTGTCCAGCTCTTGATTTCGGCTCATGTCAAGATCTCACAGTTCATGAGATGGAGCCCTACATGGGGCTTTGCGCTGATAGTGCAGAGCCTGCTTGGGATTCTGTCTCTCCCTCTTACTCTGCCCTTCCCACGCTCACATGTGCACACTCTCTCAAAATAAATAAACTTTAGGGGCGCCTGGGTGGCTTAGTCAGTTAAGCGTCCGACTTTCGCTTAGGTCATGATCTCGCGGTTCGTGGGTTCGAGCCCCACGTCGGGCTCTGTGCTGACTGTCAGCTCAGAGCCTGGAGCCTGTTTCAGTCTGTGGCTCCCTCTCTCTCTGACCCTCCCCTGCTCACGCTGTCTCTCTCTCTCCTAGAAATAAATAAAACATTAAAAAAATTTTAAATAAATAAACTTTAAAAAAGAAAACTTAAGAAGAAAAGAAATAAAGGAGAAATTATGACTTTCCCAGATAAACAAAAGCTGAAGGAGTTTATTACCACTAGACCAGCCTTACAATAATTGTGAAAGGGAGTTTTTCAAGTTGAAACAAAAGGACTCTAGACAGTAACAAAAGAGCATCCTGAAATGTAAAACTCTGGTAAAGGTAGGGGCATCTGGTGGCTCAGTCTGTTAAGTGTCCAACTCTTGATTTCGGTGTAGGTCACGATCTCATGGTTCATAAGTTTGAGCCCTGTGTCAAACTCCACACTATGAGTGCAGAGCCTGCTTGGGATTCTCTCTCTCTCCCTCTCTCTGCCCCTCCACTGCTCATGCTCTCTCTCTCTCAAAATAAATAAAAAGAAAAGCCTCTGGTAAAGGTAAATATATACACAAATACAAAATCCTATAATACTATAATGGTGGCACATAAATTTTAAATCTGGTATAAAACTTAAAGAACTAAAACATAAGGACTATAACCATAAAACTCTGTTAATGGGTACAAGACAAAGAGATCTAACTTATGACATAAAAACATAAAGTATGGGGAGGAGAGATAAAGCAGTAAAGTTTTTGTATGCAACTGAAGTTATTATCAGTTTAAAATAGATTGTTATAACTATAAGATGTTTTATGTAATCTCCATGGTAGCAACAAAGAAAATACATATAGAAATTGCACAAAGGAAAATGAGAAGGGAATCAAAGCATATCACTAGCCCCCCCATCAGTAAAATGCAAAAGAAGGCAGCAAGAGAGAAGAAGGAACAAAATAGAAAATAATGAAATGGCAAAAGTGAGTCCTTCTCTATCAGCAATTACTTTAAATGTAAATGGATTAACTCTCCACTGGAAAGATGTAGAATGGCTGAAAGGATTTAAAAAATGAGGTCCAACTATAAGGTGCTTCTTTAAGAGACTCTTTTTAGATGAAAGGAAGGTGAAAGGATGGAAAAAGAAAGTCCGTGTAAATGTTAACCTCAAAAGAACAGAGGTAGCTATACTTCTATTAGACAGAATATATGTTAAGTCAAAAACTGTCATAAGAGACAAAGACTTTGTATAATGGTAAACAGATCATTTCACCAGGAAGATATAATAGTTATAAATGTCTGTGCACCTAACAGTAGAACGTCAAAATATATGAAGCAAACATTCGTAAGATTGAAGGGAGAAATGGAAAGTAACACAATAATCATAGGAGATTTTAATATCCCACTCTTGATAATGTATAGATCAACCAGACCAAAGATCAATAAGAAAACAGAGGATATAAAAAACATAGAACTGACCTTACAGATACATACAGAACATTCTAGACAATAACAACAAAATATATTCTTCTCAAGCACACAGAATATTCTCCAAGCTAGATCACATGTAGACCACAGAACAAGTCCTAACAAATGTAAGGTTGAAATTATACTGAGTATCTTTTCTAAGCACAAAGATGTGAAATTAGAAACCATTAATAAGAAAAGTGGCGGGGCACCTGGGTGGCTCAGTCGGTAGAGTGTCCAACTTTGGCACAGGTCATGACCTCACAGTTCATGGGTTTGAGCCCCTCATCAGGCTCTGTGCTAAAGGCTAAGAGCCTGGAACCAGCTTCAAATTATGTGTCTTCCTCCCTCTTTGCCCCTCCCAGCTCTCGCTCTATCTCCCTCTGTCTCTGTCACTCAAAAGTGAATAAGCATTTAGAAAAATTTGAAAAAACTAAGAGGAAGGGTGGAAATTCACAAATATGTGCAAATTATATAGCACACTTTTGAACAACCAATGAGCCAAAGAAGAAGTCACAAAGGCAATTAGAAAATGTGCTCAAGACAGGGGCGCTTTGGTGGCTCAGTTGGTTAAATGCCCGACTTTGACTCAGGTCATGATCTCACGGTTCGTGGATTCAAGCCCCATGTCGGGCTCTGTGCTGACAGGTAGCTCAGAGCCTGGAGCCTGTTTCAGATTCTGTGTCTCCCTCTCTCTCTCTGACCCTCCCCTGCTCACTCTCTCTCTCTCTCTCTCTCTCTCAGAAATAAATAAAACATTAAAAAAAAAGAAAGAAAATGTGTTCTATACAAATGAAAACACAGTATACCAAAATGTATAAGATGAAGGAAGAGAAAAGCAGTGCTAAGAGGAAAGTATATAGCAGTAAACATCTTGTTTAAAAAAAGATCTTGGAGCACCTGGGTGGCTCAGTCAGTTATGTGCCAACTTTGGCTCAGGTCCTGATCTCATGGTTGGTGAATTCAAGCCCCGCATCAGGATCTGTGCTGACAGCTCAGAGGCCTGGAGCCTGCTTTGGATTCTGTGCCTCTCTCTCTCTCCGCCTCTCCCCTTCCTCGCTTGCTCACTCTCTCTCTCAAAAATAAATAAACTTAAGATCTTAGAGCATCTGGGTGGCTCAGTTAGTTAAGCACCTGACTTTGGCTCAGGTCATGATCTCAGCGTTTGTGAATTTAAGCCCTGTATCGGGAGGCTTCGGTTACTCTATCTCCCTCTCTCTCTCTCCCTCTCTCTCTGTCCCTCCCCTACTTATGTGTGCTCTCTCTCTCTCTATCTCAAAAATAAACATTTAAAAAAATAAAAGAAGATCTCAAATCAACAACCTAACTTTATACTTCCAAGGAATTAGAAAAAGAAAAATAAACCCACAGAAAGCAAAAACAATGAAATAATAAAGATTACAGGAGAAATAAAGAGAGAATAGGAAAAAAAGAAAGAATTTGATTTTTTAAAAGATCAAGAAAATTGTCAAACCCTTAACTAGACTAAGAAAATCAACAAGAAGACTCAAATAACAAATACCAGAAATGAAAGAGAAGGCCTTAAAACTGATTGCAGAAAAATAAAAAGAATAAGAGACTATTATGAACAATTATATTGCAACAAATAGGATAACCTAGAAGAAATGGATAAATTTTTTATAAACATACAGGCTACCAAGAGTGAATCATAAATTTAAAAATCTGAACAGATCTACAGCAGGAAGGAAATTGAATCAGTAATCAAACTTCCCAACAAGGAAAAGCCCAGAACCAGATGGTTTCACTAGAGAATTCTACCAAATATTTAAAGAATTAACACCAGTCTTTCTGAAACTCTTTAAAGAAATTGAAGAGGAGGGAACACTTCAAAACTCATTTTATGAGGCCAGCATCACCCTGATACCAAAATCAGATAAATATACTACAAGGAAAAAAACCTATAAGCCAATATTCCTAATGAATATTGATGTGTAAAAATCCTCCACAATATACAAGCCAACCAAACTCAACAGTACATTCAAAAGATTATGCAACATGGTCAAGTGGGATTTATTCCTATCATGCAAAGATGGTTCAACATTCAAAAACCAATTGGTATAATACACCATATTAACAGAATGATGGACAAAAACCACATGATAATTTCAATTAAAGCAGAAAAAAACTATTTGATAAAACTCAACATCGTTTGATGATAAGAACATTCAGTAGAGTAGGAATATAAGGAACATACTTCAACAAAATAAAGACAATATGTGAAAAGCCCACAGCTAACATCATACTCCATGGTGAAAGACTGAATTTTTTTCCTTCTAAAATCAGGAACAAAGCAAGGATACCTCTCTCACCACTTCTCTTTAACACAGTACTGGAAGTATTGGAGCAATTAGGTAAGACAAAGAAACAAAAGGCATCCAAATTTTAAAGGACAGCTTATTCTGCTTGTAAATGACATGGTGTTATATGCAGAAGACCCTAAAGATTCCACAGAACAACTGTTAAAACTAATAATTCAGTAAAGTAACAGGATACAAAATAAATACTCAGATATCAATTGTGTTTTATACACTAACAGTGAGCAGTTCTACAAAGATATTTTTTATAAAGCCCATTTCCAATAGTATCAAAAAGAATAAAATGTTGAGGAATAAACTTAATCAAGGAAATGAAAGACGTATATACTGGAAGCTAAAAAACATTGCTGAAAGAAATTAAACATGACACAAATACATAAAAAGCATTCAGTGTTGAAGGACTAGAAGACTTAATATTGTTAAAATGTCCAAACAGCCCATAGAAGCAGTGCAGTTTTATTAAAATCCAAATGGTATTTTTCTTTTGCAAAAATAGATTTTTTTAAAAAGTCTTAAAATTCATATAGAATCTCAGAAGACCCCAAATAGTCAACAGCTTTGAGAAGAAAAACAAAACTGGTGGCCTCACCCTTCCTGATTTCAAAACATATTGCAAAAGGTAGTCATTAAGCCACTTTGGTACTTGTATAAAGCCAGACACAAAGACCCACCGAATAGAAGAGCAAGGAAGTGGCAAAAAGATACCCATAATGTCATTACTTACATAAAATTTTAAAGCACTCAAAACAGTACACACATATGAAATAAAAGTGTTAAAACTAGACAGAAAGGGGGTCCCTGGGTGGCTCAGTTGGTTGAGTGTCTGACTCTTGATTTAAGCTCAGGTCATGATCTCATGGTTCCTGAGATCAAGCCCCACATTAGGCTCTGAACCTGCTCAGTTCAGAGTCTCCTGGAGATTCTCATTTTCTCTCTCTCTAACTAAACATTTTTATTTCTTAAAAACATCAACTAGAAATATAAGTAAAATGTTAGCATTGTAAAATCATGGCAATGAGTGCACAGTTGATGTTACAATAATTCCCTGTGTTCTTCTATACATCATAATTTTCATTTTTAAAAAATGAAAATATAGTGTTAGCTAGCAAAATACTGAAAATTAAAAGATCATATTCATAATAAAGGAATAATTTCCTGCCACAAGGTCGTTCCAAAATGGCAGTTGTAGTTCATGAAAAAACAATCATTTTTAATCACCTTAGAGTGCTTGCTTAATATTTATCCCTCTCTGCACTCTGCAGTATTTTTCCCCTCTATTTATGTCTTTCTGCACTGTACCCATTATTTGACTAGACTGACCTTTCATATTCTCTCTTCAGAATGTGTACTTTTCATTTTCTCACCCTCAGGACAGAAGAGAACAGCAGTTCAGAAAGGCATCTAAACTCCACTGACCACAATTAGGAAAGCCTGCTGGAAACTATTAGCTAATACTGTCTTTACATCTCAGAAATTTCCATTTGTGCCAGATTGGGTCATTTNTGATCCATTCGTCCATTGATGGACACTTAGGCTCTTTCCATGTTTTGGCTATTGTTGAGAGTGCTGCTATGAACATTGGGGTACATGTGCTCCTATGCATCAGCATTTCTGTATCCCTTGGGTAAATTCCTAGCAGTGTGTTTTTAAAAAAAATAATATGCACCTATTCCCTGGTGCAGAGCTGTTTTCCAAAGGATGGCAGTAGCACCATGAATAAAATGGTGATTAATTTGGTTAGCAGTTTAAAAACATTTTTAGTCAAAGCAAATCATTGATGTAATTAGTAAAACTCTTAACTGAATTTACCAAGAATATGAGATGCATATGCTAGTAGAATGTCCTCTGGACACTGACACATTTGATACATTCCTAATTTGCCCTTTTGAATGATGTTTACTATGGAGTCTTAATTTTTAGAATTCAACAAGAAATTTTTTGCAGGTATTTTTTTTCAATGTGTTGAGTTTTTAGAGAAATACAATCTCTTCAATTAAGTTCATTTATACTTATCAGAAGATTGAATTTAAAAAGCAGTTTGATGCTCAACATTCTTTTTGAGTCTCTTTATGAGCTCTTAAAGTTCTACTTTTAAGACCTCAAACCAGGAAGTTCTGTTCTCCATCCATAAAAGAACCTGGATCCCTTAAAGCTTATGTGAGACTCAGAACTCCACATCTATGGCTCTCTAGTGAATTATAAATCCAACCAAGTGTGTTCTCTTGTCTCGAATAGAAACTGATTTCATGAAATCAGGTAGTGAAATGGCATCATGATAACACTTAAAAGAGCTGCCAAACATGCTGGAGCCATTATATTTGTTGCTGTCATAAGTTATAATAATGATAAAAATATGCATCATAACAGTAAAAATTTACTATATATACCTGAAGTTATCTATATATTTCTAAGATTTAAAAATCAAAAAAGTTGAATAAGAATATAGCATAGTGGGCAAACTGCTTTCTGGTACACTTGAATGCAGATATTCTCATTATTTATGAAACTTGAATTTTATCATTACTTTCCTTCCACCAGGAAGACCTGAAATGTTCAAGTCGCCAAGGACCTCTCAAACTTAAACACCATATAAACAATGCGATTCTGTTTTTCTCTGTGTTTTTAATAGAGGGCATCTGTACATTTTTTTTTCACTCTTTGCTACTTGAATGTTTAAAGTTCATTTCAAAAGACTCAAAGGACTTGTAGAAAATATAGAAATTAATCTCACAACTTTGATGCATAAAATGTAAAAGGAACAAAAAATAGGAAAATCTGTTTGGTTTCCTTTTGCATTCTTTTTAGAGGCCTGATAAATGGTCTTGTCATAGCATTTTAAATAGAATTTCACTTGCCACCAACTAAAATCAACAATTCAGTGACAGAATGTTTAAATTCTCTCCTGTTCTTTGCTATAAACCGTCTAGAAGGAATGACAATCTGGACTTTCTGAGCATCATCAGTTTATCTTGTAGTTCTACGGTTTGCTGCAGATGGTTTGGAAACTTCAACATAGCCACATGAGAATGATGTTTCTAGCATTATATGATTACTGGTGAGCCCTCTGCAGTTGAATTCTTGTGCAAAAATCATTTGGAAGTGCTACTCTGGCAATTAATCAAGACATAATACTTAGTGTAATCCAGTCCTGGAAAGTGTTGCATAACTCTAGTTGAAGTTGGATTCTTCACACTCTGGCAAGCTCAAGACCAAAAGAGAGAGCCATAAAGGCTGTGAGCACTTTGAAGCTCTTCAGTACATTATCAGTTGACCTGCCTGCATTTGGGTAGGTCAACTGAAGAGCTACTGAAATTTATATTAGACTTTAGGTTCTTTTTAAGTAGGCTTCACACTCAGCATGGATCGTAATGCGGGGCTTGAACTCATGACCCTGACATCAAAACCTGAACTGAGATCCAGAGTCGGATGCTTAACCAACTAAGCCACCAAGGCATCCCAAGGGATTTTAGAATTTTTTACGAAATTGTCTTGGACCTTTTCAGCCTGATTGGGAGACACAGTCTGCGGCCCATAAACTTCAGTGCTTGATAAATGCCCTTCTTGCCAGGGTTGTCTTTTCCACAAACCTAGTAGCCAGTGATAGTCTCTGAGCCTTCTCTTCTAAGGTCATGAGAGGATGGTAGGAAATTTAAGATGTAAGAGAAAAGTTGCACTTAACAGGTCTTCCAGAGAGGATTGCTAAAGGGCAAGATCACTACCCCCTTGCTTCACTTCAGAGTTCTAAATTTATTGAGTACGTGTTAACTATTTTTCCATTTCTCAAATATCCATCAGGCCCTTATTACTCTATGCAAAATATACATGAAAAACATTCCACATTACATACATACACACAACAATCTCCCCTTCTCTTATCCCACCCAGTACGTTCATAAATTCCAAAGCTTTAAGGTATTTACAACTCAAGATAAATATGTCTTTTCATTAAACTTAGGTGATGGACTCAAAAACAGATTAATTATTTATAAATCTAAAACCACCTTGGTCGTGGGTTAGAGAAAGATGGTAGAGCATAGTGGAAGGTACCTGTTGTTGAAGAGACCTCAGTCATTTAAGGAAAATGGTAAAGAACAAGAATTGTAGAAGAGATGATTATTTGAGGAGAAAAGACAAACTGTTCATATATAAGAAATCATTACTGCAGTTTGACAAAAATTTATCTCTTAGAATTTTATTGTTGATTATCAAGAAAATAATATAACTAAACTAAAAATTTATAAGAATTAACTAACAAAAAATAAATCTTAAATATAGTTCTATCATGTCTCTTAAAGTATTCAGATTGTTACTAGAGATTGATAATCATCTAGTTTTGGGGACTGCTACTGAAGAAGTAGTGTGGAGCAGTATTTCTCAAATTACAGTATGCATAAGAATCCCTTGATGTTAAGATGTTAAGGAACAGGTTTATTGGCCCCATTCACAGGGGTGCTGATGCTGCTGATTCTGAGGACCATATTTTGAGTAGCTCTTATGTAGAGAACTTGGCCAGATCCTGAACAATTAAAGTGGAAGAGCATAAGATGAAAATGTAATAGACAAAATCAAGTGATGAACTAAACTCATGCATGGCCTGGCATTCACTTTATCCTCCCAACACTTAGAAATGATGGAGAAATTTTAACAAATATATAATACTAATAAACAAGGAAGCATTTGATGACCCACACATTATAAGAAAGGCTCCAATTGCAGGTTGTGGGATATTTTTGAAGGAAAATATCACAGCCCAGAAAGCTTGCAAGCGAGGACTACTGCAAAAGATAAAGGTAACAGTGGAGTGGATTCATGGAGCAGAGGTACCTGGTAGCCAACAAGACAGACTGTTGCACTACAACAATTCACAGAAGCCAGCTAAGGGCTAGGCCCTCATGCACTCCTTATCTGTTGCCTTCAAATAAGAGACAACCAAACTGTCCTGTTTCCAGCAGGAAGGAGGGAGGAAGACATGGAGGAGGAGTGAGCATCAAATGACTCTTAATTCCCAGGTGTTCTGGGGATGCTGCAATGCCCAGAATGCAGTTTATTGGCATCCCCAACTGGGAATACATCCTGACCTTCCCCACAAGTCCCAGAGGGGGCTATGGTAAAAAGCATTCATGGAGAGGCTAGTGGGGAATCTCAAATTCCAGAGAGAGCAAACAAAAATCCCTAGATATTCACGGAAAACCAACACCATAAGAAAAGATGAACTAAATGCCACAAAACAGAAGATGCATTACCTAAGACAAACAAGTGGTTTTAAAAAAGAGGGATGATAATTAATGTCCTAAGAATAATAAGAGAAACTTGAAATAAAAATAAACTGGTTATGTTTTTAAAAGAGGGGATTCATAGAGAAAAAAAATGAGTAAGAGACTGAATAGAAAATACAGCTGAATAGCAAGTAATGTCTTCAAAGATTGAGCCAAATAGTTCTCCTAGGATAAAGTACAAAAGGACAGAGTAGTAGAGAGTAAGAAGGTGGGGGTCGGTTTTTGTTTTTGTGTTTGTTTTTCCTTTTTAATACAAGAGATCAGAGGGGATGTCAGGGAAGATGATGGAGTAGGAAGTGCCAGGAATCCATCCTTTATGTAGACAAAAATTTTACTGACAGACTCTGTCTGATGTAACTGTTCTGGAACTCTGAAGTCTGTTTGAAGGCTTACAGCTTTCGGGGGAAGGCTTGGCCAGTAAATTGTTGTTCATCTCAGCTATTACCATGATAGAGACTACCTATTACCAATCCCCTAGACCAATGGCAGAGAGCTGTACCTGCATTTCTAGGCAGGCTTCTAGTAGCTGGGGTGGACAGTGCTTGAGTTTTGGTCTAGTATCAAAAGGTAATATGCACATAGGAAGCAGCCATTAAAATACTCCTGCCTTATGGAGCAGTTCAGTCAGCTACGTATCTGATTCTTGATTTCAGCTCAGGTCATGATCTCATGGTTTGTGAGTTTGAGCCACATTGGGCTCCAGGCTGAGAGTGTGGAGCCTGCTTGGAATTCATTCTCTCTCTCTCTCTCTCTCTCTCTCTCTCAATAAATAAACTTAAGAAAATTTTAAGTTCTTGTAAATTAATCATGAGAGATTGGTCATGAAAAACTTAATAAAATGATTGGAAGATAAATTTGAACAGTTCTTTTAAAATCTAGAGTAAAAAAATCAAGAGATGAAAAATAAGAAAGAAAATACAGCAAAGTTTCCAGGAAGTTCAATATCCAGAAACATTGGAGTTCTCATAGAAAACAGATTAAAAAATGGATAGGAAATTATCAAAGAAGAAACCCAGTAGAACTTTCCTGATTTAAGATCCACTGAGTGCCCAGCGCAATGAATAAAAATAAATCCATACCAAAACATATCAGTGTAAAATTTCAAAGATTTCCCAAAGCCTCCAGGGAGTAAAAACAGGACTTCTATAAAGGATGAAGATTCATAATAGCATGGGACTTCTCAGAAACAACATTGGAGGAAGCTAGAAGACTATAGAACCACACTTTCACAATTTTGTTGGAAAATTACAAGATTTCCATACTCAGCTAAAGTGTTAATCAAGTGTAAGAATAAAATAAAGGTATTTCCAGACATGCAAGGTCTCAAGTACTTTCTCTCTCATGTACCTTTTCCCACATAAGAATGAACCAAGAAAAAGATAATTAGGAGAGAAGTGAAGAAAATCCTCAGGACAGAGACCAAGATGATAACTGTACAGAGGGAATAAAAAGCAATCTGCTTGGATTGGAACAGGTCAGAGGGTTCTAGGGAAGATTTCTTTAAGATGGAAATGGTAACATGTCTAATGTGTTTGAATGTATCACAAGGAGATTTAGGACTTGGGTGGGAGTTTGGGGGAAAGTAAACTGGTAGTCTTTTGGAATGCAGTTAATATGCAAATAGACAGGGTCACCAATAGACATATGCATAGATACCACTGCAGCAGTATTTATAGTAATAAACTATAGCAGTAATAATAACAGTAATCCTCAGCAGTAATAGTGAGAAATAACCTAAATGCCTATACATAGAGGCTTTGTTAAATTATAGAACACAGGTTTTTTTTAAAAAATTTAATGTTTATTTTTGAGAGAGAGAAAGAGACAGAGCGCAAGTGGGGGAGAGGCAGAGGGAGAGGGAGACACAGAATCCAAATGAACCAGGCTCCAGACTCTGAGCTGTTAACACAGAGCCCATTGCAGGGCTTGAACTCATGAACCATGAGACCATGACCTGAGTTGAAGTCGGATGTTTAACCTGAGCCACCCAGGTGCCCCTAAAACACACAGTTTTTAGTATGAGGTAGCAAGAAAAAAAATGAGGGACAGCTTTATGTTCTCTGCTGTGGATCCATTTGTGTTTCAAAAAGCACAAGCTAAATTTCTAGATTTATAATTATATATGAATATAGCTAGGGAAAGCTCTAATGGCATACATCTCAGACTTTCATTTTATTGATCTCTAGTCCTTCATTAATTCATGTAACATCTATTTCTTGAGCATATAGTATGTGTAGGGAATCATTTCCTGCATGCTAGGAATGGAGCAGAGATCAAAATAGAAAAAAGTACCTGGCCTTATAAAGCTGATACCCTAACAGGAAGAAACAGAAGATGAACAATAAACAAATAAATACATTATAGGTCAGGTGATGAAAAGTATTCTGAAGAAAAGTAAAACAGGGTAAGAGACATAGGAGATAACACAGTGGGGTGAGAGGGCATTTTCTTTATTAAGCTCTGCTGTCCACTGGGGCTTCCTGCAGTTACGAAGTTCTGGAAATTTGCAGTGTTCAGTCTGTAAGCCACTAGCCTCATATACCCACTGAACATTTGTTATGTGGCTGGTGCAACTAAGAAAAGGAATTTGGAGTTTTGTTTCATTTAAATTAAATTGCCACATGTGACTGATTGCTACTATATTGGTTAGTACATTTAAATGGGATGGTCAGGGATGCCATCACATAAAGCAACATTTGAGCTAAGATGTATGTGAAATGAAGGAGCTAGCTAGCCATGAGTTCCAGGCAGAATGAACAACAGGATCTCACCTGTAGTAGTTAGAGGGCTGTATGCCTGGAGTAGGATGAGCAAGGGAAAGAGTAGGAGATGAAGCCAGAGAAACAGAAGGGGCCCGGTCATGGAAGGCCTTGGCGACCAGTATAAGACTTTGCTTGTTCTCTGAGGTGGGAAGCCATTGCAAAGCTTTGAGCAGACAAGTGAAGTGATCTGAATTTTTAAAGGTTAGCTGGAACTGTTCTGATGATAAACAGTAGGGGTGAGGGCAGAAGCAGGGAGAAGGTTAGAAGGCTCCTACGATAATCCAGGCTGGAGGGGATGGTGAATTTGGGGGTAGTGATGCACACATAGAGAATTTGTCAGATCAATTGACAGTTTTTACTGCTGGATTAGGTAAGGGACATGAGAAAGGGGGTAAGCAAGGTTGGCCTTCAAAGGCTTTGGCCTGAGCAAATGAGATTGGCAGGACTGGGGAAAAGACTATTTGCGGAAGGAGTTCAAGAGTTCTGTTTTGGGCTTGGTAAATTGGAGGTGCCTGTGGATAGTTATGCCAAAGTCTTGACAATAAGCAGTGTTAAAATGGGACTTTAGTCCTTTAGGATTTCTTCCTAGAGAATGGAGTAAGAGAAGAGTTCATAGATGGTGTTAGGGTAGCCTCCTTTATATGAGGGACAAAGCAAGTAACTTGTCAGTTTTCAGCATGAAGATTTTCTAAGATTTGGATAATTATTTCTTATTCATTCCATAGAATGGCTCCTGAAAAGATAAGGTTCCTGTCTCGAGTTTGTGTACCACTCGTAACTCTGCCTGATGCTGAACCACTGGTCGAGGCTCTGCTCACCTACCATGGCTATGAACCTCAAGAAGTGCTCTGGCCTGAATTCTTTGATGCTGTGAATGAGGCCTTTTTGCTGTAAGTGATGCCATTTACTCTCTCATCCGGCATTGTTTTTCCTTTCCTTCGAATACTTCAGCATATTGGAAATGCAGTTTTCAAACTTTGGTCCCAGCACCACTTTATGCTCTTAAAGATTATTGAGGATCCTAGTGAGCTCTTTAAAAAAAAAATGTGGGTTATATTTATCAATATTTTATCATATTTGAAAATAAAACATGTTTTAAAAATATTTATTCATTTTCAAATAATAAATTGATTACATGTTCATCTAAATAGCATATTTTTATGAAAAAGAGATCTTTTTCAAGAAAACATATATACCAGAAGCAGCATTATTTTGCATTTTTGCAAATCTCTTTATTGTCTGATGGAAGGCAGCTAGGCTCTCATATATGTGTCTATGTGCAGCCTAGTACAGCCTGGTATGTTGTTTCTGTTGCAGTGTAGAAGATTCAGCCTGATAGAGATATATTGGAAAAGACAGAAATATTGCAGTAGCTATCTCAAATAATTGTGGATTTTCAGAATTTGAAAATGGTAGTGTTTTAAGGTTAGTTGTTAAGCAGAATCTGAAATTATAACAACAAGCTTTTCACACTGTTACATTAAAACCCATTGGATGTCTATGGTATACTTTTAATAACTCTTTTGCCTAAGCAGGATTTTGTAGCCTTATGCATGGCTAATTTGGAAAATACTGGTTTATTAAGTTATGTAGACCTTTTCAACCTTGATGTATTTCATTTCAGCATCAAAACTTACATCCATTCTTCTCAGCACCAAGCCCATCAGAAATGTCTTCAGGTTTGGGGAGCTGTTAAGCTCCCATTGGCAGGGATGAATTTTCCAGGATTCAAATTCTGCTTAAAAACTCAAATTTATCATTGGCTACAAAATACTGTCATTTGTTTTTCCTTGAAATATAAGGGTCATTTCACTAATTTTTGAGAAAGTATGTGCCAAATACTCAATTCTGAGTAACCACTGTTTGCCCTTCTTCTAAGTAAATTTCCTTGACAAAAAGGTGGCTAGTTGGTCTTGCAGATCTCATACTTGCAAGTGCTTTTCCTCCAGAAACCATCCCAATTTGTCATGCAGCAGAAGGGCATTGTGCATGCTTTCCTTTTCACCACACAGTGTTGTTGTTTTTTTTTATATAAGAAGTATTTGCTAGCGTAAAACTTAGTAAAATTAATATTTTATACTGCTTCATCACATTTTGGGGTGAAACTGGCAGTGTTACTACGTATGCAGTGGTGAAGAACAAAGTGACTATGCTTGATTTATTCTGGACACAGTGTTGCTGCACCACGAGTGCGAACATCAACACAGCTGTCCCAGGAAAACCAATGAGCTTCAGAAGAGTTATTCACTACTTTAATATTTCTTTACCACATGTGCATACTGCCCGGTTCTCTTAACAGAACTCCTGTTGATGCCTGTTGGTGTTGATACCAGATGAATACTAGCAACACAGCTAGTTCAGCCATCTCGAGAGATTCAGTTTTAAGGCAGCAGTATAATTCTCTTGATGAAATATAAATGTATTACATCTATGCTTGAATTATTTAATTCCTTTTTGTTTAGACTCTGAATGATTGGTCTCAAATTGATGCCACAGTTAGCTAGCACTACAATAGTATTTGAAAACATGCTATTGAATATGGCACAATAAGTTAAATTATTAATGTCTATGAAGCCAGGGGAAAAATAGCTTTCCTCATATTTGCTTTCATTTATAGTTTAGCCCAGTTCCTTCGGAGTAGTAGTCTTCCTGTCATGAGTCAAGAGAAATATCTGATGTATTAGTTTCATCTTTTCACAAACAGCTATAGATAAGAAAGCAAACCTTTTAATTCTTCTTTGTAAAGTCAATGATCCATTCTTATTGTAAGAAAATATAAGTGAATTTTATTTTTGAATTAGATATCAGATTATAAGAAAATCTAAAAAAGTTGCATATTTCTGAAGCATAATCTAAGTATATTTATATCTAAAATAATTTAGATAAAATTTAGAAGAGTTTTCAAGTATTATTGCAAAATTAGACAATAAAGTGTACTTGCTTCCTGTTACATTTCCATGTAGGCACAAGAGGAAATATCAGTATGTTTGTTTATTTATTTACTTACTTACTTATTTGCTTACATCCCCTCCTCCCCACTTTATTGAAATATAATTGGCATATAACATTGTGTAAGTTTAAGACATACAAGTTAATTTGATATGCTTTTTATGTTGTAAAATGATTACCACTGTAGCTGAGCTAACATGTTCATCGTGTCACATAAGCACCATTTCTTTTTGGTGGCAAGAACGTTTAAGATCTCTCTTAGCAACTTTCAATATTTTTTCAACTAAAATTGTGTGGTGATTGTAATCACCATAATGTACATTCAATCCCCAGAATTTATTCATCTTCTAACTGGAAGTTTATACTCTTTGACCAACACCTCCCCATTTCACCGTCCCCTAGTTCCTGGTAACCATCTTTCTAGTTTATGTTTCTGTAAGTTCAGCTCTTTTAGATTCTGCATAAAGTGATATATAGTATTTGTGTTTCTCTGTCTTATTTCACTTAACATAATGCCCTCAGGTCCATCCATGTTACAAAATGCAGGATTTCTGTCTTTCTCATGGCTGAATAATATACCACTATATAAATATACCACATCTTCTTTATTCATTCATCTACTGATAGACACTTAGGTTGTTTCCATATCTTGACTGCTGCAGTGCACATGGGAGTACGGATATCTTTTTGACATCCTACCTTCATTTTCTTTGGATATATTCCCACTAATGGGATTGCTGGATCATAGAGTCATTTTAATTTTAATTTTAATTTTTTGAGGAATTCTGTACTGTTTTCTGTAGTGACTGCACCAGTATACATTCCCACCAACTGTGCACAAGGCCTCCCTTTTCTTCACATCCTAATCAACACATTGTTATTTGTCATCTTTCTGATTCTAGCCATTTGGATAGGTGTGAGGTGATGTCTCATTGTGGTTTGATTTGTATTTCCCTGATAATTAGTGATGTCGAGCGTCTTATCATGTATCTGTTGGCCATCTATATGTCGTTTTTGGAAAAAAATGTTTATTCAGGTCATCTGCCTATTGTTTAGTCAGACTATTTGTGAAGTTTTTTTGTTGCTTTTCACGTTGAGTTATAGAAATTCTCTATATATTTTGTATATTAGCTTCTTAATCAGATATATCATTTACAAGTATCTTCTATTCAGCAGGTTGTATTTTCATTTTGCTGTGCAAAAGCTTTTTATTTTGATATAGTCTCAATAGCTTATTTTTGCTTATGTTTCTCTTGCCCAAGGGAACATATCCATAAGGCTGATGTCCAAGAGATGACTACCTATGTTTTCTTTAGGAGTTTTGTGGTTTTGGATCTCACAGTTAGATCTTTAATCCATTTTGAGTTTATTTTTGTGTACGGTTTAAGAAAGTGGTCCAGTTTCATTCTTTTGCATGTAGCTGATGAGTTTTTCAGCACCATTTATTGAAGGGACTGTCTTTCCTTATTGTATATTCTTGTTTCCTTTGTCATATTAATGGACCATATAAGCATAGTTTTATTTCTGGTCTCTCTCTCCTGTTCCATTGATCTGTGTGTCTGTTTTTATGCCAGTACCATAGTGCTTTGATTACTACAGAGCTGTCTAGTATATCTTGAAATCTGGGATTGTGATACCTCTAGCTTTGGTGTTCTTTCTCATGATTGCTTTGGCTATTGAGGTTCTTTTGTGGTTCCATACAAATTTTAGTATTATTTTTCACGTTCTTTCCAAACTTTGTTTGTTGAAGAGACTGTCCTTTCTCCATTTTATATTTTTGGCTCCTTTGTCATAAAATGCATATATGCATAGATGTATTTTTCAGTTCTCTGTTCTATTACATTAATCTATATGCCTGTTTTTATGCTAATGCCGTACTGTTTTAATTACTGTAGCTTTGTAAAATTGTAAAATAGTTGGAAATCAGGGAGCGTGATGTCTCCAGCTTTGCTCTTTTTCAAGATTGGATTGGCTATTTGGGGACTTTAGGAGTTCCATATAAATTTTAGGATTGTTTGTTCTGTTTCTATAAACTGCCATTGGAATTTTGATAGTTGATTGCATTGAATTTGTAGATTGCTTTGGGTATATGGATATTTTAACAGTATTAATTCTTGTTAGGTTTTTGTAGATATTCTTTTCTTTTCTTTTGTAGATATTCATTTTTTTTAAAATGTCCTCCATTCCTAGTTTACTGGGTTTTTGTATTGGATGAGTTTGGATTTTAGCAAATAACTTTTTCTGTATCTGTTGATATGATCACATGATTTGTCATTTTTAGCCTGTTTTTTGTTGTTGTTTTTTTTACATTTATTTACTTTTGAGAGACAGAGTGAGATAGAGTGCAAGTGAGGGAGAGGCAGAGAGAGGAGGAAACACAGAATCGGAATCAGGCTCCAGGTTCTGAGCTGTCAGCACAGAACCCAAGGCGGGGCTTGAACCCACAAACCGCAAGATCATGACCTGAGCCGAAGTTGGACACTTAACCAACTGAGACACCCAGGCGCCCCATGTCATTTTAAGCCTGTTGATGTGCTTGATTTTATTAATTCATTCTCAAAAGTTAAACCAGCCATGCATACCTATGACAAATTCCACTTGGTTGTGATGCGTTCTTTTTTACACTATTCAATTCAGTTTGCTAATATTTAGTTGAGGATTTTTGTTTCTATGTTAAGGATATATATTGGTCTCTAAGCTTATCAAATTTATCCCCATAGAGTTGTTCATGGAGTTCCTTTATTATCCTCTTAATGCCCGTAGAATCTGTAATGATGTCTTTCTCTTTCATGTCTGACATTAGTAATTTATGTTCTCTCTCACTTATTTTTCAAGTCAGCCTGGATGGAGACTTAAATTGATTGTATTGATCTATTCCAAGAACGAGCTTTTCTTTTCATTGATTATCTCTGTTGATTTCCTGTTTTCCATTTCACTGATTTCTGTTTTAATTCTTATTATTTCTTTCCTTCTGTTTACTTTGGATTTAATTTGTTGTTCTTTATCTATATACCTCCCTGAGATAGAAACTTAGATTATTGATCTTAGATACTGCTTATTTTCTGAGTATGCATTTAGTGCTATAAATTTTCCTTTAACCACTACTTTTGTTGCATCCCACAAATTTTGATGAATTGTGTTTTCATTTTCATTTAGCCCAAAATATTTTTAAATTTCTCTTGAGCTTTCTTACTTGAACCATGTTTTACTTAGAAGTGCGTTATTGAATCTCTACATAATATGGGATTTTCAAGTTATGTTTTTATTACTGATTTCTAGTTTATAATTCCTTTGTGGTCTCAGAGCAGAAACTGTATGATTTCTATTCATTTAAATTTGTGGAAGGGTGTTTTATAGCCCAGAATGTGGTATATATTGGTGAATGTTCCATATGAACTTAAAGATTTGTGTTCTGCTGTGGTTGGATGAAGTAGACTACAAATGGCAATATATATAGTTGATTGATGGTTTTGTTGAGTTCAGCTACGTCTTTACAGATTTTCTGTCAACTGGGTCAGTCCATTTCTGATAGAGGGATGTTGACGTCTTCAGCTATGATAATAGCTGAATTCTGTTTGCAATTCTCTTTGCAGTTCTATTATTTTTTCCTCATATAATTTTACACTCCATTATTAGGGATATCCAAGTTAAAGATTATTATATCTTCTTGGAGAATTTATGCCTTTATCAATATGTAATGAACTTCTATATTCCTGATAACTTTGCTTGCTTTGAAGCCAGCTCTAAAATTAATATAGCTACTCCTGCTTTCTTTTGATTAGTGTTAGGATTGTATATTTTTCTCCATCCATTGGTTTTAACATGTATGTTTCTTTATATTTAAAGCTGGTTTCTTGAGACAAGGTATATATAGTTAGGTCTTGTTTTTTGATCCACTCTGTCAAGTTTGTATCTTTTAATTGGTACAGTTAGACCACTGAGGTTCAACATGATTATTGACATAGCTGAATTAATATCTGTTATATTCCTTACTGCTTTATATTTGTTGCTCTTCTTATTTGTTCCTTTTTTTGTCTTCCACTCTTTTAATGCCTTTCATGTTTGCAATATATATTTATAGGTAATCCAAATCCCCTTTCACATAACACTGCACCACTTCATAGATAGTGTGAGTACCTTTCAAAAATAAAACAATCCTAATTCCTCCTTTCTGTATCTTGTATCATTGTCATATATTTCACTATGCATAAGCATATGTAAGTACACACACACATACGCACATAAACATACATAATTCAGTACATTGTTCCTATTTATTATTATGTAAACAATTTGTTTTCTATTATATCAGTTAAGAATAGGAAAAGTAGGGGCGCCTGGGTAGCACAGTCAGTTAAGTGCCTGACTCTTGATTTCAGCTCAGGTCATGATCACGTGGTTGTGAGATCAAGCCCTGCATCATGCTCTGCACTGAGTGTGGAGCATGCTTGGGATTCTCTTTCTCCCTCTTTCTTTGTCCCTACCCTGCTCGTGATCTCTATAGATAGATAGACAGACTGATAAATAAAATAAAATAATAAACATAAAAAATAGGAAAATAAGTTTTTATTTTGCCTTCATTATTTTTTCTTTGATGCTCTTTATGTAGATCTGAATATCTGATCTATATTATTTTTCTTCTCTCTCTCTCGTTTTTTTTTTTTTTAACTTATTTTGGGAGAGATGGAGAGAGGGAGAGAGAGACAGAGAGAGAGAATCCCAAGCAGGCTCCATGCTGTCAGTACAAAGCCTGATGTGGGGTTTGAACTCATGAACTGCAAAATCATGACCTGAGCCGAAATCAAGAGTTGGTCACTCAACTGGCTGAGCCACCCAGGCGCCCCTCTCCTTCATTTTCGAAGAATAATTTCACAGAGTACAGAATTTTAGATTTTGTATTTTTTTTCTCACAACACTTTAAATATTTCAGTCCACTCTTTTCTTGGTTGCATGGTTTCTGAGAAGTTTCTTTCTCTAAAGTTTAAGATGTATTTTCCCTCTGGCTTCTTTCAGGATTCTTTCTTTGTCTTTGATTTTTTTGTAGTTTGAAAGTTATATGCTTAGGAGCAGTCTTTTGACATTTATCCTGGTTGGTGTTCTCTGGGCTTCCTGGAATTGTGATTTGGTATCTGACATTAATTTGGGGAAATTCTCTGTCATTTTTCCAAAATTTTTTTTTGTTTTTCTCTCTCCCTCTTTTCCTTCTAGTATACCCATTAAATATGTGTTATATCTTTTATAGTTGTCCCACATTCCTTGGATATTCTGTTCTGGTTTTTTTTTGGGGGGGGGTTGTTCTTATATGGTTTTTGTTTTGTTTTTGTTTTTGTTTTTCAAGGTTCCTATGGATATGTCCTCTAGCTCAGACAGTCTTTCCTCAGCCAGTCTACTATTTAGCGCACCAAAAGCATTCTTCCTCTATGTTAGCATTTTCATTTCTGTTGTGATCTCTAATACTAGTTTCTTTTTAAAGATTACTATCTCTCTGCTTATATTGCCCATCTGTTCTTACATGCTGTCTATCCATTAGTGCTCTTAGCATATTAATCATAGTTGCTTTTAATTCCCAGTCTGATAATTCTAACATTTCTGCATGTCTGGTTATAATTATTGCTCTGTCTCTTAAAACTGTGTTTTTCCCCCTTTTGATATGCCTTGTAATTGTTTTCTTGATAGCTAGATATACTGTACTAGCTAACAACAACTGCTATGAGTAGGCTTCTGTATTTGCATGGTCAGATATGAGAGGAGGGTAAGTGTTCTATAGTCTTATAATTAAGTCTCCATCTTTTAGTGAGCTTACGCCTCTGGACTGTGAACTTCACATGAGATTCTGAGTTTTTTTTCACCCCCTTACTTAGATGTCCAGAACTGACTGGAATTGGTTATTTGCCTTCCCCTAGGTCTGTTAGGTTCTGATAATACCATATGAGGTTAGGCTCTGGTTAACTAGTTTCCCTTGAGGGCAGGCCTTGTTAAGAATGGAGTGTTCTATTGCATTCAAAACCTAAAGTAGAAGTGGAATTACTTCCACTGTTTACTGTGAGAACCTGGTTAAGCTCCTGGAAGTAAGTTTCATAATATTGTGGGAGCCTTCCATAACTGGATCCCACTGGGATTTTTAACTCTCAGAGTTGTCTACACTGAGCCTCCAGCCATTCACTAATTAGAGCTCAGGTTTTCCTACCTGGCACTGGAAGTTTCCACTTGTGGATCTCTACGCCAGTAAGTCACAATTTCCTGAATTTGCTTATCTGTCTTTCCAGTCTTGGGGGCCAAGGTTTGTCCCGTGTCCTACCCCTCTCTTAAGGATGCAAGAGGAGTTGTTGATTTTTCAGTCTGTTTTACTTTGTACTTGTTGTTACGACAGAGTGGTGACTTCCAAAGTCCTTTCATGTACAGCAGGAGACTGAAAGTCTCCATATGGTGTATTTGAAAATCTATATAACTACAATACCATTATTATATTTAAAAATTGATACTAATTCCATAGCACCATTACGGGTTTCTTTAATTTTTTAAATGTTTATTTATTTTGGGGAGACAGAGAGAGAGAACGAGCAGAGGATGGGCAGAGACAGAGGGAAACACAGAATCTGAGCTGTCAGTACAGAGCCAGATGCAGGGCTTGAACCCACGAAGTGCAGATCATTACCTGGGCCAAAGTTGGATGCTTAACCGACTGAGCCGCCAGATGCCCCTGTACTTACTTATTTAAAAACTTTTTTTTTTAATTTATTCATTTTTGAGAGGGAGAGAGAGAGAGAATGTGATTGGGGATGGGCAGAGAGACAGGGAGACATAAAATCTGAAGCAGGCTCCAGGCTCTGAGCTGTCAGCACAGTCTGTCATGGGGCTGGAACTCACAGACCGTGAGATCATGACCTGAGTCAGATGCTTAACCTGCTGAGCCAACCAGGCACCCCTAGCACCGTCATGTATTTAGTCAGATCGTAAATTCTCTTGATTGTCCCCCAATTTTTTTTTACAGTTGGTTCTTTTGGAATCAGAGTCCAAAATCACACATTGCATTTAGCTGGTAGGTTCAAAAGTCTCTTTCAATCTGTAGGTTCCCAATTTCTCTTTGTTTTTGTTTAGAAAAGTATTTGTTGAAATAATACAGTTGCTTTTCCCCACTCTCATGTTATAGAGCATTCTGCCATCTCCAGTGTGATAAAGGATGCAAACTCCTCTCCCCCTAATTGTGCATTCAATTTCTGTGTGCATTTGGGCCTATTTTGTTATTTTCTGTTCTGTTTTTTCTTTTTTCACACACCAGTACCACTTTGTTTTAATGGTGGAACCTTTCTAATATAACTAATGTAAAATAGGGCTGATTCTCCATTTCTCTTTCTTTTCAGGATTTTTTTTTTTTTTTTTTTTTTTGGCTGTTCTTGCTTGTTTTATCTTTTAAGTAAACTTTGAAACCAGTGTGCCTTGCTTTAGGAAAGATAGCTAATATTATTTGGGGGAGGCTTATATTAAATGTATAGGTTAACTGAGGGATAACTGACATCTCTCTGACCCTAAGGCTTTAGTCTACCTATCCAACAACACTTATGTCTTTCTGTTTGTTCAGATTTAGTTTTTGATCCTAAAAGAGTGTTTTAAATATTTTCTAGATATATAGGTGTTAGACATTTTTTACTCCTAGGTTTTATTGTATTTTGGGGTTGGGGGGGATTTTTTTTTTTTTTTCTGTAATAAGTGTATCTTCTTCCCAACTTTAAACTGATTTTTATTATATCATTGTATTTGAAAAATGAACACCTCAAAGCCATCATTATTCTTTCAGTTAACCTAGAGAAAGTAGTTACCAATAGAATATTTGCTGTTTTTCATATATCACTCTTAAAATTTAATGTAAGGATGTAAGTTTTAATTTCATTTTACATGAAATATTATAATACAAGCATTTGTTAAGGTAATAATCTTAGAAAAAGAGGTAGAAGGTTAAATTATTTGATGTTGAAAAAGAAGTCAAAACATAATTCTTATGGTTAAAATATGCAAAGTCTTTTTTTCTATCTACTCTAAACCTCTTTCAAAATGTACCCAATAAGTCTGAGTTTCCTTAAGGAGACTGATCACTTATCTTTGTTATTTATGTAAGAGACTGAGTAATAATCAATTTAAAGGTTTGTATATTGTGATAAATGTGCTCCACATGTGTGTGCCCTTCATACCATTTACCTGAGTACATACTTCAGGCTCCAGTGGCTTACCCCACCAGCTTTCATTTTTAACACTCCAAAGCAGTTTCTCAGAGTATTTATTTTTAAGTAAAATGCTCTTTGTCTTTCACCATTGCAGCACAATTTCTGATTTATTTAGTAATAACATTTCATCAAATTATAGGGTCTTAGCAACTTACACTTCCAGCCTTTTTCAGCAAGAATTTAATTAAAGGGAAATGGGTGGAGAATGCCTCTAGGTATCCCTTGTGAAACCTCTCAAAGCTGTTTCAGAAATTACTGGTGAGGAAGAGATGTGCTCAGAAAATAGCTACTTTGCTATTTTCTCCACCCGCAGTGCTTAGACCAAAAACTGAGGGCAGTGGCTTCATGAGTAGGCCTGAACTTCTTTGCTGTTTATTTTACTTCTGATAGCATGTTCTCCTTCAGCAACTAATAAAATTTATTTGGTTTGGAAAATTGTGTCTGCTAATCCATAGGGAACAGAGAGTCCAGAAATGCTGGGTGGCCTTCAACTTGTCCAATTCCTATGGCTTCAGCTCAGCAAGTTCCCCAGGCAGTGGCGTAAGGGCTGGAGCCTTTCCATGGACACTTTCCCATGGACTGAGCATCCCAGCCACATGTTGACATGGGGAGACTGATTCAATCTGTCAGTTCAGATTACCACCCCCACACCCAACTCTTCTCCCCCCCCACCCCTTGAACAGCTCCCCACATGCACTGTGTGGTCATTTAGAAACTGCATACTTTCTTTGACCAGTGCACCCTGCCCTGTGTTTAGACTTCCAACTATTTGTCTACCACAGTACACCAGTGGAATTTCATCTCTTTTACCATTGGCCTTGGCTTCCAAATACAGTCATGTATTTGCAGAAATGGTCTGCCTGTGTTCTTTTAAACAGCAGATGCTTGCCCCTCTCTGTGGTTTAGATAACCTAGAAGAAATTTTTAATTCTTGGCCTAAAAATCAAACCTAACTTCTCAAGTCTGTCCCCGGTGTTGTTGCCGTCACAGCCCCCTGCAGGCTGCAGGCTGCAAAAAACCTTTCTGGGAGGACTGCTGAAATCCTTCCACACGTCTGTGGAGTGTAAATAACTCAGTATGACATCATCTCTCAGGTAGATCTTAAATCCATGGCTTCAAAAATATTGAGAAGTTTGGTGACCGGATGGAGAGGTTTTTCCCTACATACTAGAATGAATGAGTCAGTTGAACAAATGAAAGGAAGAATGGATGCAGGACTGACCAACCAATTGGCATCATGGTGTGACTGGGAATGTCAAAAAGGGTGATCATACAGTTCATAATCTAGACCAAAACCCTTTGGAGAGTTCAAAGGCATGGTGCCTTTTATAACTCTGGTGGGATAACAGGCATAAACCTATCCCAGACACACTGGGGTGTTTTTAAATGAATCTCATGCCTGTAATATGTTTAGCATGGTGCCTGGTACCCAGAATAAATGCTCAGTAACTGTTCACATGTTGCTATTATTATTGTTGACTTTAATAATTATATAAGTTTTGATAACATTTTATTAGTTTTTCCTCAAGCTTGTATCTTTCCCTTCTAATGGAAATATAGAGCGAAGGCCAAATGTAAGCTAAATTCCAGCTGCTAAAAACTATACAAAAAAGAAATAGATTTTATTCTCTATTAAAAAATTTTTAGTGGCACCTGGATGGCTTAGTCAGTTAAGCGTCTGACTCTTGATCATGTCAAGACTCAAGTCATGATCTCAAGGTTAGGAGATTAAGCCCTGTGTCAAGCTCAGTGCTGTTAGTGTGGAGCCCGCTTGGGATTCTCTGTCTCTTTCTGTCTCTCTCTCTCTGCCCCTCCCCTACTCTCTCTCAAAAACTAAATAAATAAATTAAAAAAAAAAACTTTTTTAAATCCTGTTGCTGAAAGAGCTAATACTGACTCCAAAAGTACTTACCAAGAAAATAAAATAAATTAGAAGAAAAGACTGACCTTCATCCAGGCTTCTAGTTTTGTGCTTTTTCAGCTCAGATAAGAAAACTCAGGCTTTAAGTGTTGTCGAATAATATAGATGAATATATATAAATGAAGAAAGGCTAGTGTAATACCACAGAAAGAAAGGTAGTGAAGAAGCATCGTAGTAACTAAAACTCTCATTTCTCTTTATTTATTTATTTATTTATTGAGACTCCCTGAGAGCCTTTTTTTTTTAAGAAAACATTAATAGGAGAACAAAATTTGTCATTGAAAAAGTTTACTTTTCAAATTAAAACCTGCTGATATTGATTTGTAATAGACATTCCAGTATGTTTTGGGTTTGGACATTTCCTTTGCTTGGTGTTGCTGGCTGTCTGCTTTGAAAAGTAATCTCTCTGCACATGTAAGTGGTGATGATGGTACAGTCCTCAAATTTAGCATGCTTCTTAGATCAATTTTTCATGGAAATACACCTTAGGGAATGAATACTTTCTAGTGCCTTGGAATTAAGTAGTTATCGAGAAAAGCTGACCCCAGTTTTTATGAGCTTCTCCAGCAACCCAAACAGCCCTGATCTCTTTCTGGTTTGGAAAGGTGAATACTGCCTGTGTTTATCTTGAGTGAGGAATCTTCTTCCTTCCCTTTGCCTCTCTGACATTCCCTACCAACAGGCACTGCCCTCATTAGGAAGTGTTCTTACAGAGAATTGAATTCCACATTCTATTTTTATTACAGTTATTAAAAAAACAGTTGGAGCCAAAGTTATTTAATAAGCACCTGAACTAATTTCATTATTATACTGCCTCTTTTTGGAAGAGATGGGGCAAACAACAGCCTTGGTATTTTGGAGAAACAAAGTATAGTTTTCTAAATGCCAAGGACCCATCTATCCAGAAGACTCTACTAGCAGATGTTGGACACAGCAGAGTGCCCTGTCAGGCTTCCCTGCTTTGTGTCAGAAATTATTACTAAGACTCAGATGTTCTACATGAAAGCACTGACTGCAAGCCTGTTCCTCCTACTTTAAATCAGAAAATTATAATGTACTACACATAAGTCCCAAACACCCAATCTCATTTTCCTAAAACATAGCTATAATGCAAAAAATGTCCCACGATTATTAGCTAGAAATCTGAGAGAGCCAAGTTTTTAGCTTATCCTTTTTTTCTTGAATCCATTGTTTTGATCAGTGTCCAGGCTAGGTAGATGGATTAAGTCGAGTAGGAAAAGGACAGTCTTAATGTTTCTATGACTAACACACGTTCAATAGAATGAAACTTTTCAGTGTCCGTTAAAACATTTTTATCTTTTGTTACTTTATTGGCTTTTTAAATTTCCACAGAAATGTATATTCATTTTATCTAGTCAAACAATACAATACAGATGTATATGCAGAAAATGTTAATTATTCCCTTATTATCACCCTCCAGTACTTCTGATAACCATACCTTATACTCTTGTAGACGTAGAAATCTGTATAAAACAATTTTTCTCTTTTTTTAACTAGTTTAATAAACAAAAAATAAAAACAGCATCACACCCTACACATGGCTCTAGAACCTGTGTTTTAACCAATATATCTTGTATAGCTGTCACGGGATACGGTTCCAGCTCATTTTTATAAAAAAGAAACATATTCCCTGATATAAATGGACCTTAATTTATTCAGCTGCTTGTCAATGGATGCATTCAAATTGTTTTTAATTTTGTTTTTATAGTACTGCTGCAGTGAATGTCCTCCCACTGATGCGTTTATTTCTACCAGGCAGGGTCACAAAAGTATGGTTATGAAGGCCAGGAAGATGTCTGTTTTACAGTTCATCATGGGGTATGACACAGCTGAAGGAACAAAACCATACCCTGTCTCACCTTTAAGAACATATGTCCCCTGTACCTGCTTCAGCACTGGATGTTGTCATTCTTCAAAACTTTACTGATGTGTGAGGATGAAAATGATAGCTGTGTTCAGTTACCTTTCTTTACTATTAATAAGGTTGAAATCTACATATATTTATTGGCCTTTTGCATTTCTTCTTTGGTAATTTGCCTTTCCCCCCTGGTTTCATTGAGATATAAGTGACATATAATGTAATTTGCCTTTTTCATTTCAAAACTAACCTGGTACACTTTTAGAACTTTTTATATAATCTGAATGTGTTGGTCCAGTCAAATTCTGTTATGCAAGTATATTAAGATCATATTGCTTTGGTGATTTCTCCATCCAGTATTGATTACAAAGTTATGTTTCTGGTGTTTTGCGGGCAAAATAGATTGTTTTGTTCAAATATTAAACATGGGTCCATAAATTTAATCATTCACAGCAAATAATAGAGTATACTCTGAATCACAGGTAATAAAAGATAATTGTTAATATACACATTTTTTAAGCTGTGAGAATAGAACATAAGTATTATATATTTACTGACTTGAATGTGTAATTTTGCAGATCTTCTACAAATTTTTAACTAAGCAATATCTTTTATTTCAGATATTCGACGGCACCACCATTTTACACTAGCTTCCTTGTTATATTTGTTCACATTTACCTACTGCTCATTCCCAACAGCTCGTGCCTCTGTGACCTAACGGTAAAAATCACATTTAATGCGCACAGCTGCTCTGAGGGCCCAGGAATGGTGGTGCCTGAAAACTGTTACTCAAGTGAGAAGCTTCTCTAATGATGTACATCATTATTTCATATAAGAATATCAAAAGATATCCCTGCTGTTTGGGAAGGGAGGAGCCACAGAGCAGCCATGTTCCCTCTGCACCTCAGAGTTTCCTGCTTCTTGGGGGCTTTCTGACTCCATGACACAGGCTACGATACCCTTTGCCCCTGCCCAGTAGTATTCTACTTTAGAAAGCTGGATGGAAACCCCTCCTGAGGGTCTACTAATGTGACTAAAACTGGCTGACAACCTAGAGTTTGAAAAGACTTCCTAAATACTGAAGGGAGTGAACACAGGTCCAGGCACCAGGGCATCTGGCTTATGTGGGAAGTCCATCTCCTCGCTCTCCTGGGCCCAGGCCCCTCTTCCAAGCAGCACCTCTAACTCTCCAGTCTGCAGAGTGGAGAGACTCGTGGATAATCTTAGGTGGACAACCAGCGCCAGCATCAAACCTTCTGGGTTCAAATTGTAGCTGTGAGTCCTTGGTCTTTCTCTGACCTCATTTGCCTTCTCTGCAAAACAAGGATAATAACGGTACCTGTTTTGTAGATTAAAATACAAGTAAAATGGTTAACATGGTTTCAAGTAAGCACTTAATAAATGGCTTTGAGCCTCTTCTGTTCCTCTGCATCTGGCTTACCAGTCAGCTCTGCTGTCCTGCATACTACGTGGCCTCCTGGTATGGGCTCCCTCTGAAGACCTGGCACCAGTAATGGCTGCACTTCCATCCTGTCTCATTGACTGCTCTTGGCTTCTGTCTGTCAAAACCATGTCCTTGGGGAGGTCACGAAGGGCCTGTTGAGTGCAGTGCATCTGTTTCCCTCTCCACGTCCTTAGTCTGTCTTAGCAGTGCTGGTCAGAGCCAGACCTCCCTTCTCTTCCTGGGTGACAGTTGTTCTCTGCTTATGTATTTCCTACCTCCTCCATCTACAACTCTTCTTCCTCATCTACCTGTTGTCACTACTCAGGGCACAGACCTGGGCCATCTTCTCCCTCCACAGAGACCTCATTCCTTTGGAGTTCTCTCTTGTGTCACTCCATGCTGTTTGACAGTATGGTTCCTTAATATATATATCTTCAGCCCAGACATCTCCCCAGAACTTTGAACTTGGATATTCAAGGACTTACTTTATCCCTCTTTTTGAGCGCTCCTCAGATATTCTAAATTTGTACACTCCATTAAAAAATAAATTTTAAAAAATGGGCCCCTGGGTGGCAGTTAAGCATCCAACTTCAGCTCAGGTCATGGTCTCCCAGTTGGCAAGTTTGAGCCCCATGATGGGTTCTGTGCTGACAGGTTGGAGCCTAGAGCCTGCTTCAGATTCTGTGTCTCCCTCTCTCTGCTCCCCCCATGCTCACACTCTGTTTCTCTCTCTCTCTCTCAGAAATAAACATTTAAAAAAATTAAATTTGTACACCCCAAACAAAACTTTTAATAAACCCTTCACACCCTTCTCTTTCCTTCTTTCCATCGGAGTAAATGATAGGCCCATCCAGCTCGTTGCTCAGGAAACCTAGGACAACCTTGATCGCTACTTCACCTTCACCACCTCTCATCAAATTCATTGTCAGTTCCTCTTGATGTTACTACTAAAATACATTCTAGATACTCTTCACTTCTCCACTGCCACCTGGGTCATGCCAGCTACCAGCTCCCCCTTGGCTCCCACACCCATTCTAGTCCCACACTCCGTTCTCTGTGCTGCAACTGGAGTGATCTTTGACACTCCTCTGTGTAAAGTCTTCAGGCCAGAATAATCACTGAATAAGAATCCCAGAACCTTACCTTCCTACAGTACTGCCTCATCACAGGCCACATCACCTTTGCACTCTGGGGCTTCTCTCTTCTTCTGTCCTTGTTCCCTGTCTCCGGACCATCACAGCTGCCGTTCCCTCAGCTGGAATGCCCTTCTGGCGACTCTTCACAGCTAATCACAGATCAGCTGGAGAGGCAGTCCCTGACCACCCAATCTAAACTGAGACCCTTCTCTTATTCTCTTTTTCAGCCTGTCCTTCTTGTTAATTGCCTTTTTCTCAGTTTTTGGTGTGTGTGTGTGATGTGTACCTCCCATCGGGCTCCAAGCGCTAGGGGTATACACTGGGTCTGTTTTGTTCCCAGTTTTCTGGCCTGTACCTGGCACACAGGAAGTGCTCCATCATCTTCCTTGAATGAATGACCACCAGCTCCTTGCCATTGAGTATAATAGGGGAGGTGGCATGAGAATTGCAGCCTAGAGCACTGGTGGCATCCATAGTGTGGCCCCCAGATGTGCCAGGTGATGCAGGGGTGGGGGCACCATGGCAGTTGTACTTTGCCAGGTGTGGGGAGGTGGGGGAAGGGAGCCCAACAGGACTTCCCAGAAGTGTTGAAGCTCGGGGTGAGAATGTAAGATCAGAAAGAGAGTTAGAAGGGGGCCTCCCTCCCGCCCTTTATCCTGCCCTCTGTCTGCTTCTGTGAGAGTCCTTGCAACTCTTCAGCTTTGTCTAGCCTTGCCCCAGAGTCAATCCATGACAAAGGTCTGCAGGAGTTATGCTGAGGGAGAAGAAAAAAGAGAAATCATGAGAAATTGCACTGTGACTCCTCCTATTCATTTCTGCCCCGGCCCCCATTCCCTGGGCTTCAGGCCAGCTCCTGCAGAGAAATGGCCCAGAAGCCATGGTGAAAGGAAGGCCCTGAGGGGGTTTTGGGGTAATAGGGAGTCTCTGTGCCCTCAGCTTTTGTTTTTCTTACTCAAGGCAGTAAACACCTCTGGCAGAACCTGGAAAGCGCTCTGCTGTCTGTGGCGCTGCAGGTGCAGAGGCGGGAGGCCTCGCTTGGGAAAGCAGGGCTGAAGGAGGAAAGAGAAGTCTTATCAGACCAGAACACACCCAGTGTTCACTGTGGGGACAGCCACCAGTGGCTCTGAGTTTGACAGGTGTCCCCTTACTCTACCTCCCAGGAGGCAGAGGCCCTGACTCACTGACCTGACACAGGAGGAACCTCCACATACCTTCTCCTGTGGAAACGCAGCTCCACAAAATGTTTGGGGCCCAGAGTATCACGGTAGGAATCGACACCGGATCTACCAGGTCATAACCACCATATATGAAATTGTTACTAAAGGAAAAGACCTTTTTTAACTTGCAAGCAACAGATTTATAAATATAGTTACTGAACATTTCCTAGATGTCAAGCACTGTGCTAATCTCTATACATATATAATTACTGCATTTGATACTTCTCAGAACACTATTAGGGAGATGGGCCCATTTTATAGATGAGTAAACTGAGGTTTGGAGGTGAAGTAATTTTCCCAAAAGCCATCCAGTTAGTCATTGGTAGCCCTGGGACTCAAACCCAGATCTGATTATACACACTTTAAATCCTTATGATGTACTTTCAAATATAAGTTGTTTCTTTTTTAATTTACATCCAAGTTAGTTAGCATATAGTGCAATAATGATTTCAGGAGTAGAATCCAGTGATTCATACCCTACATATAACACCCAGTGCTCATCCCAACAAATGTCTTCCAAACATAACTTTCTTAAATTAGGGACTGTATACCTCAAGGCCTTTTTCCATCTTTTCTTTTATCACTCTTTCTTCCATCACTGATATTTGTCCTTTTTGAAAGCATTATTTTCTTTGAGCATTTCTCTAATTTCGTGAGTTGAATTGGAAGCAAATTCACATTATTTTGCAAATGGACACTTGGTGAATATTCATGGATACTATAAATATTAACTGCTGCTGACCATGATGAAAAGATTCACAAACTGGATTTGTGACTGCGTTTTGATCTCTCTCAGTCTTATTTTCTCAGTAACCCATTTCTATTTAAAATTTTGTTTATTTTTGCTGAAAGGAAGAAGATTTCTCTCCCCACATCAGCTGTCATCTGCCTCTGGCTTCGGCACCTTCCCAGCCTTGAAAAAGCAACACTGCATCTTTTTGAAAAGCTAATCTCCAGTGGGAGAAATTTCCTGAGAAGGATTGAATGCTTTTTGAAAAATTCATTGCTGGTACGTGCTGGGCTTTGATGAGGAGAAAAGCCCTTACTTAAAGAGGATGCATGGTATCATCTCTTTTTCTCAAAGCAAGGGGAAATGTAAACAAGAGAGCAATTGGCACCTTTTAAAATAATGTATAGGCATTTTGTTGTAGAAATACCAATGGTTGGGCTTTTCTGCATACTTGGAGCATTTATTGAAAACAGGGGCTTTGAGATTTACTTGACTGGTGGACCTTCTATTACATATTCACAGAATTGATATTAGGGCACACTGTTTTAAAACAATATAAAAACATTTTAAAAAATTAAAACAGTATATCTGGTGACTCAGTCGGTTAAGTGTCCGAATTTGGCTCAGGTCATGATCTCACGGTTTGTGGGTTCGAGCCCTGCATCAGGTTCTGTGCTAACAGCTGAGAGCGTGGAGCCTGTTTCAGATTCTGTGTCTCCCTCTCTCTCTGCCCCTCCCCCACTCTTGTTCTGTCTCTCTCTGTCTCAAAAATAATAAACTATATTAAAAGAACAATATTTCTTATTTCCATATGAAAAGTTAGTTTTAAAAAATGAAGATCTTAACGAATGAGAGGAGGAATAAAAACCCTAGAAGAAAGGTTAAAGCAACAAAACAAGTAAGAATTCTGTAAGTTTTCTTTTGGTGTAAGCCTTCCAGCCTTGAACTCTACCCCCATGTGGTGGCTCTCCTGTCCTCCCTTGTACTTGGGACTTCTCTGACCTGGGAATTTGGAGGCTCGTTGGGACAAATGGAATGGCCTCATTGCCTAATCCAGTGTCAGGCGGCAGGGCTCACAGGCAGCTCCCAGAACCTGAGGGGGGGTGCTGTTTTCCTTTTGTAGGAGGCAACTCTGTGGAATTTATGTGCATTTTTCTAAGAGCAGGAATAAAGACCAACGCGCCCTGAAAAAACAAGTCAAAAACTACGGGAAGTACCGTGCTCCCTGGACATCTGTTTTACTAGAACCCCAGTGGTTTTTAACATGCTTTCTTATTAGCTTTCATAACCTGAGGAAGATAGGGCACAGAGATTTCCTTCTTACTGTACAGATGGAGAAAATTAGTTCAGAGAAGGTGAAGTCAGATCTTGAGTTGGGGGCCAGGACTGGGCAGGAGAACATGTTCACCTCCCGACTTGAGCTGAGACTTGGGAAGAAGGGAGCTCTGAGGTTGGCTGAGTTTCCACAATGCCCACCTCCCAGACACCTTCTTTTTTTTATAATTCCGTTTTGGAACTTGCTGTTTTCTTTCTCTTTCAAATTGGAGGCTGTATTAGGGAATCCTAATTGAACCAGTTGCCTTCTTCCTATGTCTGTTGTTCCTTGTAGGTATCTCCCCACTCTCAAATGTAAGTGTCCAGGCTTTCTCTCTTATTCCACAGGCTCCTCTCTGCCTTCACGTTCTGGGGCCTCCCAGGTGACTGTGGATGGTGCTCTAGTCACCATTGGCCATGGACCTTTAAGTTAAGTGGCACAAATTGAACCCAGCTGATTTGGAAGTTTACAATGTTTGACCTTAAAAAAAAAAAAAAGAAGGAAGGAAGATAGGGAGATAGGGACAAAAGACTGAGAGAGCAGCAGAGGATTTTTTTTCTGGAAAATTACTGCTTGACCTCACCATTCAAAAGAGTTGCATAGTAAGGTGAGAAATGAGAATGCACCTTACATAATAATAATTATAGTAAAATTCAAAATGAACAAAGGCTTTTGTTTATACAGCCCATTTCAAACATTACTTTTATTATCAGGTAAATCTCTATTTCTTATTTTTAACGTAAATGTGCATGGTATAATTTAATTTTCTCTAGTCCTTTTTCTGTGGCAAAATACGGTACCTGAGTAATTTCCTTGCTATCAGGTCCTTATTAAATTTTCTTCAGGTCCTCTCCCTGTAGAGAAATTCCAGTTCTGTCGACTTTCTGAGTTGGTTGGATTCTGCGGCCTTTCATTGGTCCTGGGGTTCTTCTCTGAACCTCCCCCATGTCCTTTTTACCTGGGGCTCTCAGGCTTGAGGCGCAGGAAGCAGGCAACCCCACTGAACATTGCACTACACAGCCCCCAGTCTCCAACTTATAGTTTGGTCTCCCCTAGGCAGACAGCTCCGAAGGCTGTTGATCTACAAAAGTATTTATCAGGATCATGTGTGTAGGGATTCAGAGCTTCCATTACGGTCAAAGGAGGATTCCAGAGGGTGTTATTTGGTTTAATTTATTGTGGCATTGGCAGGATGTGACCTCTCTATGCCTTATGGTACAAGGAGGTAATTACAGTGCAGAATTGCAAGTCCCTGGTTGGCGTGGGCTGTTCTCCTCAGGCATCCTGGGGCTGCAATGCCAGAAAACCAGGCAGGCTGGGAGATGGCTGTGACGTGACTGCGTGATTAGAAGGGTAACCTGAAGAACCTGCTTCCTAATTGCATCATCTGATTCATTTATCACAGCACGGTATCTCAGGGCAGTGACAAGGCCGTGCAGAAGTATCAGAGAGATCTCGAGACTCTGCTAGCAGGGGCCTGCTGTGTTTGCCTCCAGAAGAAACTCGATGCCTATTACATTAGAGTTGGATTCTGAGAGTAATTAAAGTGTGATGGTCTACGTAACTTGTATTTTATATGGAGCACTGTTAATTATGTTTCCATCTCTTGGGACTGTCCAGAAATAGCCCTGGAAATTCTATAGTTACAGGATGCTGCAAAAACAAAAGATAGAAGTGTGGTACAGATTGAACAAAGGGAAATGATCTTCCCAAATGTTCTTTGGCCTCTCGGTGACTTGAAAGCTTGAAATTTTCTCTTCTTCTTCTCCTTCTCCTTGTCCATTTTTTTACTATTTTAAGTTTTTATTAAAAATTTTTTTTAATGTTTGCTTATTTCTGGGAGAGGGAGGGGCAGAGACAGAGGGAGACACAGAATCCAAAGCAGGCTCCAGGCCCAGAGCTGTCAGCCCAGAACCCGACCTGGGGCTTGAACCCACGAACTGCGAGATCACCACCTGAGCCAAAGCAGGACACTTATCCGACTGAGCTCCCCAGCTACCCCTTAAGTCTCTATTTTAATTCTAGGTAGTTAATAGACACTATTATATTAGTTTCAGGTGTACACACTTCCATACATCACCCTGTGCATACCACAACAAGTGCACTTCTTTTTTTTTTTTTTACTTTATTTCTGAGAGAGAGCGAGCGTGAGCAGGGGAGGGTCAGAGAGATAGAGGGAGACACAGAATCTGAAACAAGCTCCAGGCTCTGAGCTAGCTGTCAGCACAGAGCCTGACGCGGGGCTCGAACCCACGAAGCATGAGATCATGGCCTGAGCCGAAGTCTGACACTCAACCAACTGAGCCACCCAGGCGCCCCAAGAAGTGCACTTCTTAATCCCCATCACCTAATTAACTTATCCCCCCACCAACTTCCCCTCTGGTAATCATCAGTTTGTTCTCTAGAGTTAAGAGTCTGTTTTTTTATTTTTTTCTCAGTCTCTCATTTTTTTCCCCCTTTGCTTGTTTGGTTTCTCAAATCCACATATGAGTGAAATCATATGTTAATTTGTCTTTCTCTGACATTATACATTAAGCATTATACTTTCTAGCTCCATCCATGCCTTTGCAAATGGCAAGATTTCATTCTTTTTTATGGCTGAATAATATTCCATTGTGTGTGTATAGATACAGATAGATGTAGATGTAGATGTAGATATAGATTGAATTGGTGAATACCTCCAGCTTTGCTTTGTTTTTTCAAGATTGCTTTGACTATTCAGGGTCTTTTGTGTTTCCATACACATTTTAGAATTGTTTGTTCTACTACAGTGAAAAATGCTATTGGTATTTTGATAGGGATTGCATTAAGTGTGTATACTGGAAAGCCTGGTATTTTCCATTAAGACAGGCACCAATCTAATATTACCTGAATTCTAACAGCAATATCTTTTTGACTTCCAAAATAAAAACAAGTTTTCAAACCTGCTTACTTTTTTTTTTTTTTACAAATAGTTTATTGTCAAATTAGTTTCCACATAACAGTGCTCATCCCCAAAGTGCCCTCCTCCATGCCCATCCCCCCTCCCCCCCACATCCATCAGTCCTCAGTTTTTGTCAGCATTCAAGAGTCTCTCATGAAAACCTGCTTACTTTTGAGACTCACCTTTTGGCTTCCCTGGGCTGGGCTGGCCCCAAGTTCATGGCCACCCACTACATCTGCTGGTTTCTAAATAAATTGCAGTATTAACCTCAATTTGTCATTTACTGTGCAGACTGACACTTTTCAAAGCAGATGGTCTTGTGTTTTCCTTGACAGAACACACACTTCAAGACCATAATATTTAGCTTCAGACCTACCTTAAAAACTAATGTCACCCAAAGCAGTGAAAGCCACTTGCTAATTATACAGAGGGTTTTTTTTGATACTGGTTTCCTAAGGCCAATGCAAATCAGAAGGATGTTATATTTTCCAGTTACAATTCTGTCTGTGGAGCCCAGAAAGCTATTGTTTATATTCCGCATTTGAATGAGAAGTGCTGGCTGGGTGGCACCATGGCGCTGTGCTTGGCTGCCCTGCTGCATGCCAGGGCCAGGATGTACCCTGGTTCCCATGCCCTTTCATTCTACTCCTTCGTTGGCTGACCCCACATGCTGCCTGTCCCTCCAGCTGAGGCCAGAGGAGCTGGTCCCTCATCTCCGCAGACAGATTTGTCCACAAAAGAGAGGGAGGAGAGGGGGAAAGGAGCCTGGATTCATTTTGTTTTTGTTTATTCAGGTTTTAAATATGAAAATACTCCTTGTATTCTCTCCTACCCTAAAGTCTCCATAGCTCAGTTAAAATCACTTCTTCATCTTGTCAAATATGCNGGAATTAGTTCTTAATCTAATAAGAACTTAAGAATAAAAAACATGAAGATATCTCAGTGCCCTCATTAGCCTCCTTGATGTGAAATAGAATATGTTCTTGTCTTCATCTTCCAAAGAGCAATTGTAGCCACTTCAAAAATAAAAACTTCCTTTACACAAAATTTCAAGCACAGTTCCCCTTTAATAAAAGATAATACTAAAGAATTAACTCCACATCCCAGATGATGTCAGTTTTCTGTACTTGAATAACTTCTTACCAATGTTCTAGGGTTATCTTTTCCAAATTTTTCATTAGTAATCTTTTAAGCATTTCTAAATTAATGTGGTGCTTTAATTTAGCAGTGATCAAATAGGAAAGTGGTGGTGGCTTATACTTGTAACAGAAAGGTAAAGAACCTGCATCTTGGACAGTAGTTGCACCTCCCATCATTGACCTCTAGGGGGCACCAGACCCCCGTCCCTGCCCCCACCCCCACCCCATCATTGTTTCTTCAAAGAAGGAGGCCCAGATTGCAAGTGCTGCTTTCACTGTTAGGGGGTTCAGGACTTTGCAATGGACCAGTCAAATGAAGGGAGAGAAAAAAAACAAAGACAAAGACCGCGCAGTGTTCGACCTGGGGTTTCAGTGCCATTTAGTCACTGAGCCAAGAAGCAGCAGGGGATTGAGGGGCTATCTTCCTGCTCAGGCTGCACAAGCTAACTCTGTAGAGGCCACTGGGCAAGGCTAGAAAGAACTTCAGGTTTTAGGGATCTTGTTCAGCATCCAGAGCTGGCATCCCTTTGTCTTAACACTCTTGGCGAGCATGGGTAAATTTAAAATACAGATGTAAGTTTGTACTTAAGTTGTTGCTTTCTTTCAGCCCAGAAATGATACATTTATCACTAATTAAACAGTAATTACATTATGGAATACGGGGTGGGGGGGTATTGCTTGTAGTATAAACAACATCTGGTAAAGATTAAAAAGAAAGAACAATTTTTCCAAGCTCAAATTTGTTGAAAGAAATTTGAGTGTTTTGAAACAGAATAGGTCCTGAAATGTAAAAGGGATATTTACAGTCTTGTTTTTGGCATTTTGGAAATAGAATAGAAGAAAATGGCATAATAAAACATACATAGTTATAAAGGTGCCTTATTTTACACAATAGATATGAAGATTTTATATAAGTAGATATTTTAAAAACCAGATTGCTTTTGAACTCATAAAGGAGCTTACTATTGAAATGAATCTTCTGAAGAATCCCCTTTTTCAAAGAGCAAAGTTATTTTTTGATAAATATAGTTGCCCTTTAACTACATACATATATTAACACAAGGGTTCCCACACGGCAGGGTTTGGAAGCATGGGCTGGCATTGCTGCGTTGCTGGCTGATGGGTCAACTCAAGGGGGAGCTTCTTATCAGCCACTTCTTTTTAAAAAGAATGACCATTTCTGAGTAAAAATATTTAACTATATTAAAATAGACCATGAAAGAGAATCTGTTTCAGGCTTCCTGGACTTCATTTTACCTCTCACCTGCAATTTCCCACTTTATTTTTTAGACAAAAATATCTATGAAGAATGATAAATGAAAAAGTCTTGAGAATTTTTGTTTCCTCGCTGCCCCCCCCCCTTTTTTTTTAATGAGGCATTCACTTTTGTGAATTACCTCAAATCATATTATAATTTTCCTTTCTGGTTTATATTCTCTCTCTTCCTCCCCTCCTCCCCATAGTCTATCTCACACACACAAGAAATCAGAAAATGATAGAAAAGTGGAAAGATTTCTTCCATGAGAATTATGTTCTTCCATGTTCTTAGGTCTCTTTTAAGTGACAAGTGGCTTGTAATAATCCTTGATAAATCGGGATGAAAATAACAGATGAGACATCAAGGACAGAGAGTGAGCATGGCTGTTATTTGTACAGTTGGCCTCTCCCTCACCTTCCTGCCACAACACAGGCCTAGAGCACACCACCACTGCGCATTTCTTCTGTGTTGACTTTGTCTTCCCTTGTTTCGTTGAGGGATGAGAATGGGCTGTCCTAGGCAGAGAGGAGATACACATGCATTTCAGGATCACGTGGGAGATGGGAAGGGGATGCTCACCCAACAAAACAATCTGATCCATAGGAAGAGGAAGTCAGAGTCTGGAGCCCTCCATCATCATCTTCTGTTAGTCCTCTGACATTCAGTGAAAGGACTCAGGGTGGCGTGAGGGGAAGGAAGAAGGGCTAAACATGCATTATTGATGGCCTCTTGGTGACATCGTTTCCCTAGATTTGAAATAATCTGTACATGGAAATCATTAGGCCAGATGGAGAAGAGCAAGCAGAGCTTGAGAAGGAACAGTTTGGTAGGATGGAGAAAAACAGACAAGCAGATGGGACCCAAGAAAGTTTTTCTTTCCCTCATTTTTACAGGAAAAATAATCCACTGGGTTGTAGGGCTGCAGAGCTAGGATTTGAGGCTAGGTTGCAGAGTGGCCTGTGGTGTGTTTACTGTAGGGTCCCATTCTGTAAATAAGATAGGCCACCAAGGGGTTAAATGTCTGCCTCTTCCGTCACATGAATGCTGTAAAGATTCAGCGGGGAAATTTATGGTTTCCAAAGAAAGATAAATTAAGACTTTAATTCTATTCGGAGAATTCTCTTGATAAGAAAAGCAGCTTAAGTTTGCTTTTGTGATTTGATGTCACTGGGACACATGCCTGGCCTGTGAGCACTCCAGGCTTCATGAGGGGACTCACTGACCCTGAAATTATGTGCTCGGAAAGTGTAAAGAGTCCCATTTTAAAAACCATCCACAGGGGCTAAGGATGAGAAAGAGCTGTTCACGGCTCTGGAGCAGCAAAGAAGACTGCTTTTTAAATCAAAATCTCTGCCACTGCTGTTTCAGCAAGGCTCCCCTGCCTCCTGGCATCTTATCTGTTGTAAAAGCCAAAATGGGCTGTAGAAGCAGGTTGAGAGCAACCAAAAGTCAAATATTTAGACAGAAGCAAATCTAAGCAGAGAGTCCATTGGCATGGAGAGAGCAGGCAGTTCCACACATTCTGGAGACATTTAAAACATTGGATTGAGTGGTTTTGACAGAAAACACTGCACAAAAGAGAAGTTATGTCCAAACTCTAGTCCTCTTTTAACAAAGTGAGTTAGAACATCCTTGCATCTCCTCCTTGATTTTCATAGTAGCCCTGTTCTACACAGTGGATCATTCTCTCATTTGCCATTTAGAAACCTGTGACCAGTGTTGAATGATTTTCTACTAGCATCAAATTTATAGAGTGGCTCTAGATTTGTTAGACCATTCTCAAAGGAATGGTTCTATTTTAACATTTCTAGTTTTGGTTTTCTATCCGTGCATTTTCAGGCTCTGTGTGTCTGTCTGCCTGTGGGCACTTCACAGTGTTGTTTGGTCTTAAACACTTAAGAGGCATGTTGTCCATCTATGAAAGTTTGAAAAACTTTTGGCACATTTGGTGAATCACTTTAAGACATACAGTGTGCTTGGGGTGCCTGAGTGGCTCAGTTGGTTAAGCGTCCGACCTCGGCTCAGGTCATGATCTCAGGCTCTGTGCTGACAGTTCAGAGCATGGAGCCTGATTCACATTCTGTGTCTCGCTTTCTCTCTGCCCCTCCCCTGCTCGCTCTCTCTCTCTCTCTCTCTCTCTCTCTCAAAAATAAATATTTTTTAAAAAGACATATAGTGTGCTTTTCCCTTCTTGTTTGATTTTTCCATTATGAATATATAGAAACTTATGATATTTTCTGGGCATTTATCCAGTGACCTCTTCATAACTGTTATTATTTACTGTGGGCCTGAGTCACTGGGAGATTAACGGACTTGCCTGAGATCAAAGCCAAGAAAAAGCTTGCCTCTCTTCTGTTGAACCGTGGTCCTGTCAGACTTGCTTCTTAAGTACATAATGAGTTTACCAATGAGAATTTTTAGTTGGTCTCTTTTAGATAAAAATGCACGTCAGTGAAAGATGAGGGAGCATGGGTTATTCTACCTTGAGAGTAGAGATTTGTAACTTGCAAATCACAAATCTCTCTCTTCCAGTAATTATAAGGGAGTTTCCCACCGTTTTTAACAAGTGGCAGTGCTCTTGCCTGGAACTTTCTGTGGCAGCCTGTAGTGGTGGTGTGTGAACACTAGATGGCACACGTTCAATATTACAACTCAAAATGCCCAGCCCAAACCGGAGAGTGGAAAAGAAAATCTATGGAGATAGGCTCCATTCTTTCTTCAGAGTGGTCCAGAAAACTTGAGAGACAAAGCATATCCTTTCTTCTCTTCTTGTTGAGGGGGCTTTGTAAAAATATTTGCCAAAGCTGGTCATATCAAGTGCGGTATGACTCAAAGAAATTCCTCAATCCATTCACATTTGGATGCTACTGTAAAATATGTGTTTCACAAATGGCATTTTTTTTCATCTGGTTAACTCTCAGGCTTTGAGCTCTGGCTGAAAAGATAGGGAACCTGAGTCAGGCCTATTAAAGCCCTACCTAAGCTACAGTGGGTCAACTTCTGCAGATTTGAACTGTCAGAACCATCACAAAAATATTCATAGAATAAATTAGATCACTTTCTTTGTTCAAGATGATGGTTTCTATATTTTGTCTTCAATAATACAAGCTGCTAAATTCTTTTTTATTAATTTTTTATTGTTCATTTTTGAGAGAGAGAGAGAGCACGCGCGTGCACATGCAAAAGGGGCAGAGAGAGAGGGAGACACAAATCTGAAGCCGGCTCCAGGCTTTGAGCTGTCAGCACAGAGGCCGGCATGTGAACCATAAGATCATGACCTGAGCCAAAGTTGGACACTCAACCGACTGAGCCACCCAGGCACCCTGCTAAACTCATATATAGAGCAGGATTGTGACAGTCACTGCTTCCCTATAAATTACTCTGTACTCAGTGCTCAGTAAGGAGGAATAAAAAGATAGCAGGCCCAGACCTGACCTTGAGGTATTTCTAGGCCATGGGAGGTGGTCAGACCCATGGGTATTTTGTGTAAAACTAGCAACACACGCAGGCTCTGCCTCCACTACAGCACACTGGTGAAAGATATTTTTAAATTTCCCATGATACTTATTGACTCTTTTTTTTGGATCATATGGGCTTATTATAGGAAATGTGGAACGAACGTACAGTAGTATAATGAGGAAATAAGCTTGCCTGTGATCCCTTTGCCCTGAGAGAACCCGTTTGCTCCATGCACTTGGGTTTTTTTTTCCCCTAACCCAAAGAACTGTGCACATTTTCTAGACACCAGCAGTTCTAGACAACTCATCTGCCTGATAATAATCAGTCGTTATGTTATCAGTGAAATGCTTCTGATATTTTACTTTTGGTCTCTTCACAGCCCGAAGCAGCCTGCCACCCCGCCATATTCAGAATTGTTGATGAGACTTTCAGGTAAATGGTGTGCTCTTCTGCTAATAATTGGCCTAGAAATGTGCAGTTCCAAATATGAGTAAAAAAATGTGTGGTCATTTCTGGCTATACCATGGAGAAGTTAGTTTCTGATTCTGTCTTACCCATCCAAGCTATTTGGTAAAGCCCAAATGCCAGTGTATATTTAAAAACCAATGCCTAAGAATTAAGATAACTTTCATTTTTTAACCACTTAAATTTCTAATAATGGTAGAAAGGCAGAAGTGAATTAGATATTAAATCATTAAATATTCATGTAGGATTTTTCTCAGCTCAAAATAAAATGTAGCAGTGTACTCCCTTCACCACATGAGGGCTGACCAATCTTTTAAAAAGATGTTAATGCTAAGGAAAACCAAGAAAAATAAATAAGCAAGGCCATTCTTAAGAGAGCTCTTCTGAAAGGCAAAATCAACTATGCATGTTATCCTCCAACACATTAATTTTGCAAATGTGAGTACTTCTTGGGAAGTACGTTGGATTTACAGATGAGAGATGAGAGCCCAGTGGATACCAGGCAGTAGATACCATGGCTGGCAGTTAGTGGGAGCTTGTTACCCGGGGAGGGTTTCTGTCCTCTTTCCTGGGTGCTGGGGAAGTCCTGGTACTCACCTTCCCCACCCATCCCACTTCACATTCACCGGTAGAGGCTCCAGGGCAGATAGTAACCCTGGGGAAAGGAATTTTTACAACAGCAAATAACCCAGCCTTTGAGTTAGTCTTGAAACATACCAACTTAAAGCTAAATGAGCATACGAATGTCAGAATGCTGTGTTTAGTTTAAAGCAAGCAAGGTTTGAGTTGATTTCTTTTTGTTTCAGCAGAAAGTTGTATGAAAATGTACAGAAACCAATCCAGGTACACACAGATTCTTCCACTGTTTTACTGGGTAGATTTGACCCGAGCAATTTACCCCCTTGGGCAGCTCTTTCTCCACTTGAAAAAATAAAAGGTCTGTTGATTTTGCATGCCCGGGCATACAGTGTACAAATACTTCTAGAGAGCACTCAGGCCTAGATGGAAGAGACATGAGGTGCTTCATAATTTAAAAACCAAGCAAGGAAGCTTTGCAGATTGCTATTTTAAAGAAAGTATTTCGGAAAGGAGTGACACACAAAGACTGAAATCTAAAGAGCTAGAATACTGCTGAAGCTTATGGCACAAAAAGAATGTTTCCACTCTTCCCGTTTACAGTTCAGGCTCACATGTTTGCCAAATTAATCATTAAATGTGTTGTAATCTGGCTTTGCATTGCTCAGGTATGCACTCCTGGAAACCGATGGAGCCCCAGAAGTACTAGCCACTATTCAAGTGTTTACATGGTGCTTTGTGGAAGCTCTGGAAAAACAAAACAAGCAGGTTTGTTATGTTGCATATATTAGTCATCCCCTCCAATG
>NW_027551560.1:6022301-6071700 GCF_008692635.1 Crocuta crocuta | reverse complement strand
ATCTGGCTAATCACCAGACAGGAGCACTTTATTTTTAGTGATTTTGATAGACTGTTTTTGCTTATGAAGAAAGCTTCCAAATGAATACCCCAGCAAAGATAAAACCATTTTAATTGAAAATAAATCAAGAGAGTTCCTGTCTGCCCTGTGCCCTGGTCCCTAAAAGGATTTATCTACTGTTGTGTAAGAAAACTGGCATGCCAGCATGTGCCGCCCCGGAGGCTTCACTTTCTAGGCCCTGTGTTGTGTGCTGTCTGCTGAGCGGGACTCTGCCCTCGCCAGGGCAGCCGTAGGCATTCTGCAGTGTATGTGGCGTGTGCTAAGAAGGAAATGCCACAGACTACAGAACACTGCTGGACATTCTTAATCATCAGAGTTTCCCTGCCCGGGAGAGACCCAAATGTGAACTGGGTTCCAGGAGAGAAAGGAGCCAGTGAGAGTGACAAGGAGGGATTTGAATCATTATAGAGACGCAGCTAGGAATGACAGTGACCAGGAGGTGCGAGGTGGACACAGTCAGAAGTAAGCCAGGCATGGGGCTTCAGAAGAAGTGTGCTGCAGAGGCCAGGCAACCGCTGCCAAGGGCCGGTGACTGACCAGAGGGACCTTATGAAACAGGCAGCATTTCTACTAGAGCTTTCACTCTGGGACATTTTCACTGGCCTGTACTGTGTGTAGTGCTTTGCCCGTTCCAGTGCTGGGTTCACTGCAGCTTCCCAGGAGGTGGGCCACAGTCCCCTTGTGGTGCTTTCCACAGCCTTACGTAGGAGAGCATTGCTGCGCGATGCTTGGCCCTGCTGCAATCCTATATGTCCCTACACGGAAGAAGTCTCTCAGGTTTTAGCAGATATTCTGATTTTCAAGACAGTCATAAATATTATTGATTTTCTGCCATCCTTTTTCCCTAGGGAGGTTAACTAGACTGTAGCAGACCGCATTTCAATACCCAGCCTGAAATTCGGGAGGAGAGCTCTGCTGAAAGGCACTGATTGGCCCACACACCTATTTTGAGGCATAACTGTAAACATCTTTTATCCTCCCATGTACATTTTCTGTAGTTCCAGTTAGGAACCAGACTCTAGAAAACCTGCCCCTTTGAGTCCTGAACACACGTAGGTTGAGGCAGGAGACACTGGTTAAAGCATTAGCTTAAGGGTGTTTTTCTTATCAGCCTTGCTCCTAACTGTTGGGCACTGTGGATTTGGACTGGAGTTATAGTTGCTTTTAATTAATTTGTTAATCTTTTTTTTTAAATGTCTATTTATTTTGAGAGAGAGAGAAAGAGTACAGGTGCAAACGGGAGGAGGGATGGGGTGGGGGGGGCCGGGGGGGCAGAGAGAGAGAGAGAGAGAGAGTCCTAAGCTGGCTCTGCACTGTGCAGATCAATGACATGCAAGATCATGACCACAGATCATGAGTCAAATGCTTAACTGACTGAGCCACCCAGGCACCCACACCCCTTAATTGATTTGTTTATTCTTATTTTTTTTCAGTTTTTATTTTTTTTATTGAGGTATAATTAACAAATACTAGTTTCAGGTGTACAACATAATGATTCAATATTTGTAAATATTGTGAAATGATCACAATAAGTTCAGTTAACATCTGTAACCACAGAGTTACAACATTTCTTGTGATAAGAACTATTAAGATACACTCTCTTAGCAGCATTCAAATATACGGTACAGTCTTATTAGCTGTACACAATGCTGCACATTACAGCTCCAAGACTTACTTATATTTTAACTGGAAGTTTATACCCTTTGATCACTTTCACCCATTTCATCCACTCCCCAGCCTGCCTCTGGCAACCACTAATCTGTTCTCTGTATCTGTGAGCTCAAGTGGTGTTTCGCTTTGTTTTGTTTTTTGATTCTACATATAAGCGAGATTATATGGTATTTATATTTCTCTGTCTGACTTATTTCATTTAGCATAATACCCTCAAGTTCTATCCATGTTGTTGCAAATGGCAAGATAGCACTTTTTTTTTATGGCTGAATAAATAGTCCATTGTATATGGAAAGAACACATTTTCTTTATCCACCAGTGGACATGTAGGTTGTTTTCATGTCTTTGCTGTTTGTAAACAATGCTACAGTGAATGTGGGGGGGTGAAGATACCTTTTTGAATTACTCTTTTCACTGGGTAGATACTCAGTAGTGGGATTACTGGATCATATGGTATTTCTAATTTTTTGATGAACATCCATACTCTTTTCCACAGTGGCTACACCAGTTTACATTTTCACCAACAGTGCACAAGGGTTCCATTTCCCCCACATCCTTGCCAACTTGTCTTTTTGAAAATAGCCATTCTCACAGGTGTGAGGTGATATCTCATGGTGGTTTCGATTTGCATTTCCCTGATTATTAGGGATGTTGAACACCCTTTCATGTACCTGTTGGCCATATCTGTATGCCACCTTTGGGAAAATGTCTATTCATGTCTTCTGCCCATTTTTTTTTTATCAGATTGGGGTTTTTTGGTACTGAATTTTATGAATTCTTTATATATTTTGGATATTAATCTCTGATCGGATATATGATTTGGAAATATTTTCTCCCATTCAGTAGGTTGCCTTTTCATTCTCTTAGTGATTTCCTATACTGCACAGAAGTTTGGGGTTTTTTAAGTTTATTTATTTATTTTGAGAGAGAGAGCACATATGGGAGCGGAAGGAGGGGCAGAGAGAGAGGAAGAGAGAAAATCCCAAACAGGCTCAGCATGGTCAGCACAGAGCCATACATGGAGCTCAGTCCCACGAACTGAGATCATGACCTAAGCCAAAAGTCAAGAGTTGAATATTCAACTAACTGAGCCACCCAGGCACCCCTGTGCAGAAGTTTTTTTAGTTTGATGTAGTTCACTTACTTAGTTTTGCTTTTGTTCCCTTTGTTTTTATGGAGTCAGAGCCAAAAGTCTTCACCAAGACCATTGTTAAGGAACATACCACCTGTGTTTTCTTCTAGGAGTTTTATGGTTTCAGGTCTTAACATTTCAATTTCTAATCCATTTTGAGTTTATTTTTTGTATATGTTGTTAAGAGAGTGGTCCGGTTTCATTCTGTTGCATGTGGCAGTCCAGTGTTCCCAGCACCATTTATTAAAGAGACTGTCCTTTCCCATTTGTATATTCTTGGCTTCTTTGCCATACATATGTGGGTTTATTTCTGGCCTCTCTATTCTGTTCTGTTGATCTGTGGGTCTGTTTTTATGCCACTACTCTACTGTTTTGATTACTGTAGGTTTGTAATAAAGTTTGAAATCAGAGAGTATGCTGACTCCAGCTTTGTTCTTCTTTCTCAAGATTGCTTTGGCTATTAAAGGTCTTCTGTGGTTCCATACAAATTTTAAGTTTATTTGCCCTGTTTCTGTTGCTTTTCTTTTTTTTCCTCTTTTTTCTTTTCTTTTCTTTTCCTTTCTTTTCTCTTTTCCTCTCCTCTCCTCCCCCTCTTCTCATCTCGTCTCTTCTCTTCTCTGTTGCTTTTCATTTAGAATATTACCCTGCCCAGGCTACATGGGTTTGGTGGTGTGAAAAGGCACACACTAAGTCCCAGTGGAAATCAGGGCAAGGATCAAAAAAGAAGAATTAATCGCCCTGACTTTGGGTTCAGAATAAGAGGGCCATAACCTCTTACCTTTGCACAGGGCTTCATATACATTTATTATGTCACTTCTCTTCTAGGGCTGTGCCTACTTGTCTGCCTTTTTCATTGATGGCTTTTTCTCATCATTGATCTTCTGACTTCTCGAGTGCCCATTTTTAGATTAATCATAATCCTTAATGCATAACACCCTGTGTCCTGTGTGATCCATGCATAACACTCTTTCTTTTCTGTGTTTTATTCATTTATTCATGTATTTATTCTTAATAAAGTGAATATGAACGAATATCAAAACAAGACCTGGGCTGGTAATAACAACTTAATATGTATTCATGTAGCCCATCTCTGTCTTATAGCCCTGCCTTTCTCCTCCACTGTAGCCATAAATATTTTGAATTTATGTCTGTCATTTCTTTTTGCTTTTTCTGAAAATAGTATGATCACATATATATGATTGCCTAAACCATGCTTTCTTTGCCTTTTTGCATTTGAGAAAACAGAGCAACAAACGAGAGTATATGCAGTATACGCAAAATACGCAGTCTTTTGAACCTTGCATTTTCCACTCCCCGTGATCGCTCTGTGTTGTGTGTGGCCATGGTGGGGTGTTGTCACATGGTACTCTGTTGGGAAAGTGGTGGTAAGCATCTGGTTTGTTTCCAGATCTTGTTTTCTTTTAGAAACAGTGTTGCTCTGAACATTCTGGGATATGTTTAGGAATGGAAATGCTGGTTATTAGGTATGCGAAGATTCAGCTTCTGTAGATGCTGCCAGATTGTTTTCAGATGTGGTTGTGCCAGTTTATACTCCCCCCAGCAGTTTATGAGAAATTCACTTCATCCACATTCTTTCCCATTGTCAGAAATGTTTATCTTCAGCCCTTCTCATTCTCTTTTTATTCCTTCCTCACCCCCTGTTGTATTTGGCAAGCACAGTGCAGCTCCATCAATGTGCCCAGTTGGACTAGTGTTGCTACGACAAACCACTTTTTCTAAACTTGTGAAATGGCTCAGTACAAACAGCAAATCACTTCAGGTTCTGGTTTCAATAGTAGCAGAGTCTGATAATATATTAGACTAAATTTCCTAATAAAAATTATAAAGTCTGAGCAAGATATATTTAAAATCTATTTGAAGGTACTAGAAAGCAACCAAAAAAGCAGATGGGAACTGGAGGAGATTTAAGCCTTGAGAAAGGAAACCACAGTGGGGTCTCTGCTAACTGTCTCCTTAGGTCTCTCATGTGAGGAATGGGAGGGGGTTGTGTGGGGCCAGGGGTGCTCAGAACTGAAGGCACAATCTGATTGACTTGAGGTGTCAACAGACAGGGCTGTGAACTGCCAGAAGAACAAAACAAAACAAGCTAACATCAAAAGATAGACTGAAACACAAACCTACTAACAAGTACGTTAATTACAAAAATTAAATAAAAATTAGCTAACTATGGTAGTAAAAAGGTACAAATGTCAGAGTAGATAAAAAACCAAGATCTAACCATACATTGCTTTCAAGATACTCAATCTAATGATAAAGACATAGATAGATTAAAGTAAAAGAAAGGAATAATAGATTATGCAAATAATAAACTGGAATGGCACTACTAGCAGCAGATGGCATAGACTTCACAGCAAGGAGTCTGATCAGAGATAAAGTGGGACATTTTCTAATGCCACAGAATCGTCAGGTCATCAGGAGTAATACCAATCAACCATGGATATGTGTTTAATAACAGTTCCAAAATACATGAAGCAAAAATTGACAGAAGTAAGAAGAGAAAGACAAATGCACAGTGACATATAAAATACTTAGAAGTAAATTTAACAACAGATGTATAAGACCTTTACACTGCAAACTATAAAATATTGCTTAAAGAAACTTAAATATGTGAAAAGAGAACCAATTTTTTTAAATGTTTTTTATTTATTCCTGAGAGAGAAAGAGAGGCAGCGTGAGCAGGGGAGGGTCAGAGAGAGAAGGACACACAGAATCGGAAGCAGGCTCCAGGCTCTGAGCTAGCTGTCAGCACAGAGCCTGACACGGGGCTCGTACTCACGAACTGTGAGATCATGACCTGAGCCGAGTCGGATGCTTAACCGACTGAGCCACCCAGGCACCCCAAGAGAGAACCAATTTAAATCCAGAACAACAGAACAATTTAAAAAAAACAAATGCAAAAAAAAGAAAGAAAATAAAAAAATCAGAGGACTCACACTACCCAATTTCAAGACTTTAAGCTACAAGACAGGTATTGGCAAAAGGATAGAATGGTGAAATCGAAAAATCCAGAGACTTTGTGTGTGTGTGTGTGTGTGTGTGTGTGTGTGTGTGTGTGTGTAGTAAATTGATCTCTGACAGAGTCACCATGGCAATTCAACAGGGAAAGGAAAAGTTTTGAACAGTTGTGCTGAAACAAGTAGATATCTGGGAAAAAAAATGAACCTCTAATAAACACAAAAATTAATTTGAAGTGGATCATCGACTTCAGTATAAATGCTAAAACTATAAACCTCCTAGAAGAAAACATAGGAGAGTATCTTTTATTATATTGGAACAATCTAAGATTTCTTAGGAGGGATGTCAAAAAAGCACAAGCCATACCCAAAAGAAATGGATAAATTATAGATTTCATCAGAATTAAACTGTATTCTCTGATAGACATTGTTAAGAAAGTGAAGAAGCAAGCCACTAACTGGGAGAAATTATTTTCTTTTAATGTTTTATTCAGTTTTTGAGAGAGTGCAAGTGGGGGAGGGGTAGTGAGAGGGGGACAGAGGATCTGAAGTGGACTCTGTACTGACAGGTTGACAGCAGTGAGCCTGATGTGGGGCTTGAACTCACAAACTCTGAGATCATGACCTGAGCTGAAGTTGGACACTCAACCGACAGAGCCACCCAGGCTCCCCAAGAAATTGTTTTCAATACATATATTTGACAGAATTTGTGTCCAGAATAAAGATCTCTTAGGCCCTAAGAAACATCTCAGTTTTTTTTAAAGGGACAAAAAAGATGAATACAAACTTCAAAAAATTTATATAAGTTGGCAATAAACATATGAAAATTGTTCTACATCATTTACCATCAAGAAAATGCATAGTAAATCCATAAAGGGATGACATTTCATACCCACTGGAATGGCTGAAATTAGTAAGATTGAAAATACCAAATGTTTGCAAATATGTGGAGCAACTGGAATTCTCATAAATTGCTGGTGGGAGTGTGAGATGGTACAACCGTTCTGGAAAACTACATGGCAGTTTCTTATAAAGTTAAACAGGCGTCTACTCCATGATCCAATAATTCCATTCCTGTGGTTTTGCCCAAGAAAAAGCACATGTCCACAAAAAGACATAAATATGAATGTTAATTTGCGGCTTTACTCATAATAGCCCCAAACTGGAAACAACCCAAACACCCATCAATAGGAGAATGAATAAACATTATGGTATATTCATACAATGATTATGTCAACAATAAAAAAAGAATGAACTACTTATGCACACTAACATGGATGAATCTCAAAAAAAAAAAAAAAAGATTGAGCCAAACCAGACACAAAAGAATATATACTCTATGATTCTATTCAGATGAAATCCAGGAATAAGCCAAACAAATCTCTTTTGTGGAAATCATAGTATTGGTTTCCAGGGAGTGGTGGAACCACAAAGGAACTTTTTGGGGCGATAGAAATGTTCTCTGTTTTGACTAGGGTAATGGTCACATGGATTTACAGATTTACCAAAACTCATCAAAGCCTATGCACTTCACTGTTTCTAGATTTTCCCTCAGTTTCTTACAAAGTACTTCAAAAGTGCCATCTAAAGGCATAAATAACTAAAGCATTTTAGCCCTCATAGTATAGCAAGCACCATTGTTGTTTCATGCTTGTTTTTGTTGTTAAAAAATCGTGCTGGAATATCTAATATCTCACAACTGCCTTGGAAACTCTCACTTAAATAGATTTATGTGCATAATATAGTTCATTTGAGGTAAAAACCTGCTGTGAAGACATCAGGAGCATAACTCTTTTGCTTAAGCGCCAGAAGGTGACTTCAAAAAGGTTCATTTTTCTAGAACATATTTACAAGGTTATTGGGAAAAAAATTTTTAAATAAGTGTTTAAGAAAACATTCTGACCATGTTAGTACTAGTCAGTCTTTTGAGGGCAGATGGTGCAAGATTTTGTTCTTTCTTAATACCTCTTCCAACCCTAACAGTCATATGGTTTTGAATTATTGTAGCTGAAGTTTACACTCAAGACCTACTTTCCTTATGCTTCTCCATCTCTTGTTATGGTGCTGCTTCAACACCCGAAAGGTACGTGAAAGTTGATTCTGCCGATATTAAAATAATTTCTGAGAAAGAGGGCTGACAAATCATAACCCTTCCTTACAAGTTCTTTATCTGTAAAATAAGGGAGATGGAATCAGTCATGTGTAACATCCTTTTAATATCTTAGGGTTTCACATTCTGTGGGATTTTGATATGAGAATTTGCTGGACTTCCCAGTTATGATCGCTTAACAAAAGAAAGAAAAAAATATCCTCTTGTTAGGTTTTGATAGCCTGCTTGGGATAACCCAGGCTTCTGCTGGTGCCAGCCAGATCCACCTGAATGCCAGGAACAGGCTAAGACTTGGCTGAGGTAGGTTAGAACAGTACATTTATTTGTATTTCATTCTTTCCACTCTGTGCCCTTTGTTGCAGAAGAAAAGATAAAATGAATCAAGCCAAGGAAATTTAGGGGAAATTTCTCCTAACCAAGCCAAGGGAAAAAGACTATTGAAAGAATTCAGTAAGTGTATTAGATCATGGCCTTCTCTGGTCTCATTTGCCAGCCTTCCATTGGCCACATCCAGTTGGGAAAGTGATTATTCCATCTTTAATCCAGTTGGCGTTGGTCTGTTAGCATGTCTGAGAACTTGTGTTTAGGAAACATTTTAGGCATAGAGAATAAAGGTGTCCTTCCCCTTCCACTAAAGCATAGAATATGAAGGAAAGGCAGCACTGACACAGCACAGGCTCTGCGCCAGAGAAGAAGACATTTTAACAGTCTGTGGATGGAAAGAGAAGAGGAGAGAGGGAAAGAGCCAGGAATATTTCCTTTGTTGTGCTATTTTTGCTTGCATTTTTCCTGAGTAGATTGATTCATTGAGGAAAGTAGATGACTTCAGGTTTCAGATCATTTTACAAAATCCAACTTCCTCTTCCTTTTTCTTCAAGTATGTATGTATGTATGTATGTATGTATGTATGTATTTTAGAGAGAGAGCAAGCAGGGAGAGAGGCAGAGAGAGAATCTTAAGCAGACTCTACCCTTCAGCTCAGAGCCCGATGTGGGGCTCAATCCCATGACCCTGGGATCATGAACTGAGCTGAAATCAAGAGTTGAACAATCAACTGACAGCCACTCAGGCACCCCTCCTCCACGTTTTTCTAAAAGATGTGGGTTCTCACCCAGCATAACCCATGAGACACTGTCTTCTCAGATGCTAGTGGTGGAGGTAGTAGTGAGGTTGCTGGGATCTCTGGTCAACAATTCTTTCTCTTTCTAGAGGAACACTTTACAGCTTAGGTCAGGTTAGAGAAGCCTGAGGTCAGCCTATGTGAGAAGCTGAATGAGCTCCAGAAAAAATACTGGAGTTGTTATTTTGTAGGCTGGAAAACCTATAAACATAAGACTACCCTGTACTTTGGGCATGGAACTCAACCACTTATCTTTTCCTTTGTATGAAGGTCTTAGATTTGCATCCAAAAATAAAGAAGTAAATTTAAGCTAAAGTTGCACCTTTGCTACTTTTCACCATATTCCTTTCAGGAAAAAATGTTTAATTCACAAATTGAAGTATTTTTTAATAGTAGAATCTCCTATTCATCAGAAATTGATTTTGTGCCCACTGTAAAATCCTTTGGGGCGTAAAAGATAGATCATTTATGAGTCCTGACTATGTAAGAGCTACAAGTAGAAGGGATATAAAATAAGTATCTAAATAATTAATACAAAGAAGAAAATGAAAAATACCTTCAAAGGCTACAAGTCAAGAGTAATGGGCATTCAGAGGAAGGAAAGAGAATATATGATCCTTTCATCTATAACATTTGTGGGGTAGGTACAGTGGCTACCTTATCACTTACATTATCTTCTCATGTATTTAATTATAGAATCCATCACTATATGGATTATGTGGTAACTTTTTCAAATGTTATTTAAAACTGTGGATATGTGCATATCTAAAACCTTGGGATAATTATGAAACCAGAAAAACTAACTCAAGAAAAGACATTTGTCCACATAATAACCCATGTAACATTTTTCTGGCCTATTCTTCCCTATAAACCTGTAATCATATTCTGAATTCATCACAATCATAGAAAAACAGTTGAGCAGCCTATCCTTAGTTCCTTATTGACTTTTGTTACCATCTCCTCGTACTTTGAACTCACAAATTGTCAGCGATAAGGAGTGGGGGCTTTGGATAGAAAAGAAAAAACCTAAGGTATCTGCAACATAACATTTTCAGTCCTAGAGTGGGCTGCTTATGGAGTTTGTCTGCTTCTGTGTACCTGAGTTAAAGAGCCTTTGAAGTTTAGTTCTGTGTAACACTGAGCATCTTCCCAGGCCTAAGGGATGGATACTGGCTGGGAACAGCAGGACACCAGTGATATGGGTCCCATGGACCAGGAAAAATAGAGCCTTTTTCCAAAGCTCTTTTGGTCTTAGCTACAGATGATCCTATAGGCTTGACTTTTCTTCAGCTCTCTCTGGTCTGACTCTCCACCCACAGATATTCCACAAGAACTGTGGCACCAACCACTGAAACATATTTCTGAAATGCTCAGAGAAATAGTTGAAGACCAGACTCACCGGTAAGCAAATCCTAATGACTCGTAGATCCACCCCATAGTGGTTTCTCTTGATCCTTATCTTCAGTTTGAGGAAGGCCCAGGGGAAGGAATTACTGGCCTGTGACTGCGCCCAAACAGGTAAGCACTTTGCTGAATAAGAAGTGGAGGAAGCACATAGCTGCACGTATCACTCTGAGCAGCTCAGAATCAATAGTAACTCAATATGTAAATCAATCAGTATGTAAATACCTTGTATAGAAACTGTCCTGAGTAGTATCTGGTATTGGATTTTGAGATATACAAGCATAGCAAGAAGAAAAGTAGACCCTAGGAAAACAGCAGAGCCCACGTGCTGCCCCCGCCCCTAGCCATGCAGGAGAAGGACGATGCTCCCTGGGCCCCTTGGGCTTCTCCCTTCCTCTGTACTCTCTAGGGAAGAAAATTCTAAACTTCTGCATGGTGGCATAAAATGTTCCGTTTTCTTCTTCTTTTTAATAAATATTTATTAAATATATAAATCTATTTAATAAATATTCTAATTTTAACACAAATTCTAATATCTATTCTAATTTTAACACAAATTAATTCCTAATATGATATTAAGTACCTGCTCATGCATTATTTTCCTAAAAGCTTTTTACGGAGTTCTTTGAGACATAATAACCTGCAGCTTCCTCTTGATTTCTTTTTTTTAGAGCACAAATATTTTATTTGTTGTCTGTACTAACTTACTAAGACTGTCTTTATTTATTTCTTTTGCCACTATTCTCTTGGAATTCTCTGTAATCTGCTTGCTGAGCCATCACATACTACAGTTGGTGCTCCTTATGTTCATGACCACTGATGCACGTTTGGTGCTAGTTACTCACAACCCCTCAAGATTCTTACCAATAAAGGAGATAAAAAGAACTGACCACCAAGTGGGGTTCAGAGTATCAGCCATGGTAACGGCCAGTAACACCTGTCAGTCCCATGTGGATCCTTTCAGTTTGTCTCTTATGAACAGTAGGACCTTGATGCAAAGCCTCATGGGACTCCTACCTAACTTAGATCTGCCTTAACTAGATTTCCAGGTCCATCTGCAGAGAGGGGTCAGTGAGCAGGTTCTGGTGCTTTCTCAGCCAGCCACTGGGACTGCCTCACGTACTCCAGTTACTGATACAAAAGAGAAAGAAGGACCAGGCCCATTTCTGCGAGGCAGGCCATGGAAGCCCCTATCTAGGGAGCATGAGAGAGCCCTGCTGTTCAGCTTATAGTGAGGTCTGTATGGAAGATACCCTCTGGAGCCTACTCCTGACTTCGGAGCCATCGTAACACAGCCAACCACTGATGTGGCCCACAGAGCATCAGCTCTCCCACTTTTGGGACAAGTAAGATTAATACTCACTCCCCTTTCTTTTCTCTCCACTGTTCTCCAACCTAGATTTCAAAACATTTAATTACCTGCTCTCAGAACGGATAGAGCAGACCCAGATCCAACCAAGAGGGGTCCAGAACTCTCCTGTTCCAGGAACCTCCTTGGTTCAGAAGAGGAGTTCTGATCTTAGGCCAGTCCCGGACCATTTTCTCCAGGGGAGATGTTAAGCTGCTGATATGGTCACTATGCAGATTAATGGATCCTTTCCTTGAGCAGAGTTTATCTTTTAAACAGCCAGTGCATCTCTCCATTCCCAGCATGGCAAAGGATAGCTTCACAAAAGCTTCTAACTTTTCAGCTGGCACACACATATGACAGGAAAACATATACATTATGCAGCCCATTCAAAGTTCATCACTGCCAAAATACTGACCAGAATCTTGTGTTTTGTCAGAAAGGAAATCACACATGGTTTGTGTCTGCATCCCTTCTCTGGTCTCCATCTGGACCCCAGGGAGCCCCCTCATTTCTTGCACTGGAGCTACCCGGGTGGCTGCCTCAGGGCTGGGAGGCCCCCTCTCCACAGCAGCCCAGCTGTGCAGGCCTTACAGAAAGCAGAGGGGGGCTGCAGGTTCTCATCGTGTAGCATTCCTGTTGGTCATGGTCCAGGCTTTGTCAAAGGTCTGTACCCACTCATGGTCCTCGGATATAAAGATTTAAGTGTCTAAAGTCCTCAGGGCACATGGGGTTTTGAAAGACCTGCCTTTGAAGGGGCTGTGATGGGTTCAGAGTGGGATTGTAAGCTATTTTTTGAATCTAACTTGTGTTCCTTGTAAGATGTACCTCAGTGGATAAGAACAATTTAAGCCAACCGTTTGCAGACATTACAGCTGCTTTAAGAACTAAAGAGAGAAAGAAGTCAAGTCGCTCGTCTGCCATGTGTTTTGGTTCTGTTCCAGGTCCTACGGAGGCCCCTTTGAGTGCTGGTTTTTGTTCATTCACTTTGGAGGATGGGCTGACATTGCGGCTGAGCAGCTAGTGATGTCAGAAGCTGAACCCCCCGAAGCCCTGCTGTGGCTCTTGGCATTCAGCTATGGCCCATGTGACGGGAGTCAGCAGCGAGTACAAACCATGGTGGGTGGCAGGACCTGCTGCGTGTGGTGCCCTGGGTTCATCTCTTGAGATCAGAAAAGATGCTGTAGGAAGGGGCTTATAGTGGGTTTAGCCTCCACTACCCCTCAGGCACCTAAGCACTGGGTGTTCACTGCTCACGTGTGGTAGCATGTACATATCCACCCAGATGAGTAAGTACATGCATGCTCACTTTGTGGTTGGAGATGTCTTCTTGCCTCACAGAGTTGACTAGAGATGGGAAACTGCCTCTCTGCTTTCCTGGGAAGCACCAAGGAGATAAGACATAGCCCTTCCGTCCCCTACACTGTTTTCTCTGTTCCAGCTCAACTGCCACAAGTGCCCTTGGTTACAGTCGGCCCTGGCCCAGGGGCCAAGTCCTCTAGCATTTGCCATGCAGAATCGGACCGCTCCTCTGAGGAGCACTGTCCTCTCTCTGATCAGAGCCTGGCCCTGTCTGCTTCCATCTTGACTTACTGCTTTCTTTGATCAGACAACAAATCCTCACATTACAGGCTTTGTTTAGCACTCTTACTAAAGTAATCTGATATTAACCCCTTAGCTTCTGAGAAAGGACTTGGGCATTCCCCAAATAACAGAGCAGCTAATGCAGGACTGGCTGTCTGTGGCAAAGAGAGCTATTATTTTATGTGGAGTATAATGACTACAGGAAGCAGTGCTTTGATTAAAGGCATTGGCACCTCCCTTACAAACATTTATTTGCTGGTTTTTAAAACTTCAACTGCTAGCACTCTTTGCTAATTTCAATAATTAAAGGAAGCAGGTTTCTTTATAGAGAGCAGGGCTCCTATTTGCTTGATGTTTTCTGTTGTTTGAAAAAAGTAGAGACTAGTACACATATGTACAGACATATACAGCATTTTTCTTATTTAAAGACTTGCATGGCATGGAGTACCTGGGTGGCTCAGTTGGTTAAGTGTCCAACTCTTGATTTCAGCTCAGGTCATTTATCTCACAGTTTATGGGTTTGAGCTCCATGTTGTGCTTGAAATTCTAGGTCTCCATCTCTCTCTCTGCCCCTCCCCTGCTCGTTCTCTCTCTCTCTCTCTCTCAAAAATGGATAGATAAGCATTTTAAAAAATGAACAAAGATTTGCATGGCAGAGGAAAGAAAGATTTTTAGATTTTAAAAACTTGAAATTTGGTGATAATTTCTTTTGGATCAAAAATACAATGTTTTAAAGAAATTATCATAATCCACATATGTATTTGAGGATTGCTTTATGATTAAAAAGGAAACTTTCTATCTCCTCCTTTTTTTAATGTTTTATTTATTTCTGAGAGAGAGAGAGACATGAACAGGGGAGGGTCAGAGAGAGAGGGAGATACAGAATCTGAAACAGGCTCCAGGCTCTGAACTAGCTGTCAGCACAGAGGCTGACGCGGGGCTTGAACCTATGAACCATGAGATCATGACCTGAGCCAAAGTCGGACGCTTAACCGACTGAGCCACCTAGGCACCCCTCTATCTCCCTTTTAAAATATCACATTAAACTAATTAATATAAAGCCTAATTATGTTTTCATTATCTTATTTTTAGTGATAACAGTTAAAATGTTTGTAGCACTAATGATTTCCAAAGCCCTGTTATACATACTTTATATTTGATTCCTTATAAGCTAAGTTGGTAGGTTATGTGTTAAAGTCCCTGTCAATCATTGAAATGGACATAGATTCACTTTTGAAAGGTAGAGAAATAAGTCGTCCAAAAAAAAGTAATGTCTAGAAAGTTCTGCATTGGCATGTCTTTCTAAATACTTAACCTTGGTCTCTCTTTTTTTTTTCTTTTTTTACTCTGTGCATAGTTCTTACTGCAGGGATGCTGTAGCATAATGGATAAGAATGGATTCGCTCCTTCAGAGTAGTTTAGCACCAGCATGTTCGCTTCCTTCTTAGCTATACTGTCAGAGGGGGCTATCTGTCTTATGATTGAAGACATGTTTCACATTTGTTAGCCTAAAGCCTCTTTCTCCTTGGTGCCCAACCTGAGGCACTGGTGTATGTGACATCCTGGGGAGCAAGTAGGCACAGTTTTCCTAGTTTAGTAATATACACCTCCTTCTCTCCTGGGTTTTGTGAACTTTAATCTGTTTGATGGTCTGTTGGGTGACTTGAGAAACAAACTGTGTGCTGCCTTTGAATGCATGTTTATTGGGAGATCTGAATGAGCCTGACAACATCTGTGCCCTTTCCTCAAAAGGTATCATGAAATCCTGCTAATCACTCAGCCCTAACATCGTACTGTGGGCAAGCCTCCACTGGCCATCCTTGCAGTTCAGTAATGGGGGCGCAAGGGCAACTGCCGCACAAAGACCCACCTTTGTCTCTGTAGTCCCTGTTCGCCGTTAGCCAGTGTTCATCTGCTTTTGCTAACTTTGAATTTGATCCTGATAAAAACACAAAGTGCCTGTGTTTGAATACCCATAAGAATTAAGCCAGGGTTTATACTCTGACTTTGTCATTCCATTTCTAGGAATTATCCTAAGGAAGTAATTAAAGATCCACACAAAGATTTATGTATAAGAATATCATTATAGCATTGTTGTAATTGCAGATGTTAGAAATGGCCTAAACTTTCAATAGTAAGGAACTGACTAAATAAATTGTGACATATTCTAACCATGGACTAACATTCTGCCATGAAAAATCATGTTCTCAAAGACTATGTGCATAGATACGGGAAACTACTTACAGTGCATTGTGAGAAGTGTAAGCAAACATGGTGCATAGTGAGTGCTGGGTTCACAAGGCCTGGGAAGAAGAGAAGGTTGTGAACTTGGTTTCATCCATCTCCCCGGAGAAAATGGAACAGGGCCAGCCTGAGATTAAGTTAGATCAGATCTTTCATTTGGATGGTGGAGCCACATCATACCTTTTCGTTCAAACTTTCTCATGAACATATGTAAATTTTCATAATGCAGGATAAAAAGAAAGCTTCTTAGAAAAGAAAGCTTATCTCTTTTACCTAAAAACAAATTAAAAAGCATTTAAAGTTTTGGCATGCTGGGTAGAAGCTTGTGGACATGGAAGGCATTTGAAGGGAAAGATGGTCTGGGATAAAGACAACCAGTCATAGAGGGTACTGAACAAGAGTAGAAAATCAAATGCCAGTCAAGAAGAAAATGGCTATGAACGCATAGCTTCCTAAGCCCCGACATTTTTGCAGACCATTGAGATGGTAGGATGGTCTGGGCTCCCATAGACACCATCAGATGAGGGCAGGCTGGGCCCAGCTGACAGAGGAGGTGGTGAGAGAGTAGCCCTCTCCTATTGGAATGCTGCCATTCTCCGTGGAAGAGCCCCATGGTGCAGTTTCTCACGGTCTTGGATTGTGGTCAGAATAGCTCACACAGCACTCCTAGTGTACTGGAGTTTATGACAGACCTCATTGAGTGAGGCCTTAACTTCCAGGGGGAAAAAAAGACGACTCACACAAAATCCATAAAATTGGTCATGGGAATTCTCAGAATAGGCCTATGTACTCTTTCGAAAATGATGGAACATAGCTGTTCATGAGTTCCATGTGGCATTTTGGATCTATTGCTTTCAGTTTTTCTTTGTTTTCCACGTCACAACTTGATGTACCAGTCTTATAGCAAGCAGCAGTCTCAGCATGAAAAAAGTATTTTTTATGCAAAAACAACCCACAGACCTATAACAATCACCATTATTATGTGGATTCCACAGACTTGTGACCTCTGCTTGGGCTTTAAACATGTATGAACACTGTCCCAGTGTCTGAAACAAAACAAATGTGGTGTGTGTGTGTCTTTCCTCCCCTCAGAGATAGCAAAAGGCAAAAGGCAAACCTCATTCTTATCAGAACATTGGCTCAGTGGAGGTCCAATTGCATGGGGCTTTAATTGATTTGTGGCTGTGATAGAGAGCGAGCCTTCAAGGAACCTTTTGTTCTTTTTCCCACAATATAAAAATCTGACTACATTCTGCTGAGGATTTTTCTCCGTCTCTCTTCTTACAAAAAAAAAAAAAGGTCAGTTCCTGGCATGGTGCCTTGGCTGCTTAGCAAGACGAAAGAAAGTCAAGAAATTTCCATTACACCCATTTGGGTTTGTGTGGAGCAGAGCATAAGCTCAGGCATGAGTCTCCTCTGTCTGCCTTCCCTCAGCCGCCAGTCCTTTCCTCTTTCTGGGGCTTGCTTCAAAGTCCCAAATAAATCCTAGAACGATGCATGTCCTGACTCTTCCCTAATCTCTCACCTTTGAAATTATACTTCCCAGGTAGAGGTAAAGGCAGTGCTCGGCCACCTAAAAAGGCTGCTCAGAAATCCAATTCTCTCAGCCAGGGATCTACAGGCAGCAGCTGCAGAAGGCCGAGACCAAGACACCAGACCACCTTCATGTCAACAGCTGATTAGGCACCTCCTCCTGAACTTCCTGCTCTGGGCTCCTGGAGGCCATGCGATTGCTCAAGAAGTCATCACCCTTGTAAGTCTCCCCTTCTTTAGTGTGCTAATTCTCATTTGCATTCCAGGTAAGAGGATTGCCTGGCCTCTGACAAGTGTGTGTACCAGGGTGCTATCCAAACATGGATGGACAGGCAGTGAAGTTGATAGTTGGGATGGACCCCAGAACCTGCCCCATGTAACACCTTCATAATAAGGAAGAGAAAATGGAGGCTCCAAGAAAAGAGGTCACAGATTGCTGCCAGACCCCATAGTAAGACTAGGTCTTCTGTCTTCCCATGTATTCTTTCAGTTACATTCCTCATGAAGAGGAACAAGACTTCAGTGAGGAGTGTTCCCTGTAGCAACCCAAAGAATTTTGTTAATTAAAAAAACAATGTTTGCTAACTACAAAAAATTCCTTCTGAAACCCAGCTGACATGAGGGATAAAGAATGGTCCCAGGAAAATTGAGTATCATTCATGGCATTGGATTAGGCAATGACTTCTTGGAATATATCATCAAAGGCACAGGCACCACCAACAAAAAATCGATAAATTGAAATTCATCAAAATTAAAACATCTTGTTCATCAAAGATACTAGTAAGACAGTGAAAAGACAAACTCAAGGAATGGGAAAAAAAAATATTTGAAAATCACATATCTGATAAAAGGTTTAGTATCCAGAATATATTGGGAATTCTTACAACTCAACAGCAGCAAAAACCCAATTCAAAAATGGACAACAGATCATAAATAGGTAATAAGCACATGAAAAAATGCTCAACATTATTAGCCATTAGGGAAGTATAAATCAAAACCCACAATGAGGTAACATTCCATACCCTCTAGGATGGCTATTATAAACAAAATGGAAAATAACAAGTGTTGGTGAGGATGTATAGAAATTGGAGCACTCCAATATTTCTAGTTGGGAATGCTAAAATGGTACAGCCACTGTGGAAGATTTTGATGGTTCCTTGAAAAGTTAAACATAGAATTACATATGATCTGGCAATTCTACTTCTGTGTAAAAAGAAATAATAGAATTAAACAGACACTTGGCCACCCTTGTGGGGTGGATGAACCTTGAGGACATTATTCTAAGTAAAATAAGCCAGACACAAAAGGACATATGCTGTGTGATTCACTTATATAAGGTACCTAGAATATGCAAGTTTATAGAGACAAAATGTAGAATAGAGGTTACCAGGAGCTGGGCAGGGGAGAGGGATGGAGCATTGTTTTGGGATAAAGTTCTAGAAACGGATGGTCGTGATGATTGTATAATATTGTAAATTTACTTCATGCCAATGAATTGTCCACTTAAAAATGGTTAAAAGACCAAATGTAAAAAGCATCCATATGCTGGCTTTTGGAATTTTTATTTGCTTTTGTTTTTATTTTTTATTGACACATAACATACATACAGAAAACCTACATCTTGATTAATGTTCATAAACCAAATATAACCATGTAGCCAGAACCAAATCAGGAATGTTCCCAGAATCCAGAGAGCCCCCTCTTGCCTCTTTCCCTGGGCAGGTTCTATTTGAGTGTGAATATGAAGAGAGTCCCAGGGATAAATAGGTCTGCCAACAACCTCAGAAACCAGCACCCATGAGGTTCTCCTCAGTCCTGGTAGAAGAGTCAGCATGGAGCGGGCAGGCCACAGCAGCCAGCCTGTTAGTCCTGCCTGTCATGTTCAGACAGAAGACTGAGAGCTAAATAAATGTTCATGTGTCCATTACCTCTGGCCAGCTATAAGTTATAATAGTCCCTCTTTAGCCACTACCTCAGCCAAGTGATCAAGGTCAATATGAACAGTCATAAGACATGTTGACTATAAGTACCCTTAATACAATGTGATGAAAATGGCACTTCTGTGATCTTCCTCCCCCAAACTTTTATAACCCCAGTCTAATAATAAGAAAAACAATTGACAATCCCCACTTAAGGTACACTCAACAAAATACCTATGCAGCCCTCTTCAAAACTGTCCAGGCCATCATAAAAAGGAAAGTGTTAGAAACTGTCAAAGCCAAGAGGAGCATAAGGAGACATGAAAACTAAATATAATGTAGTATCTTAGAGGTTATCCTGGAGCACAAAAAGGACATTAGGGAAAAACTGGGGAGATCAGAAAAAGTCTGTCCTAATCCATATCAGTTTATTAATTGTGACAAATGTACTATATTAATTTAAGATGTTAATGGAAAACCAGATGTGGGAGATATGGGATCTCTCTGTATTATTTTTTTCAGTAAACTATAAGTCTAAAACTGTTCTCAAATTAAAAGCTATTCCAAGAAGTCAACAGCAGGCACTTTTGAGTCATGAAAGTGTTAGAGACATTTTTGTCACCTGAAACAGATGAAAGAAATACTGTGAGACAAATGAAAATGGAAACAACTTCCAAAGTTTATAACACACAGCAAAAGCAGTTGTAAGAGGGAAGTTCATAGCAATACAGGCCTACCTCATGAAATCAGACCCTACCCATAGCAATCAGACAAGAAAAAGAAAAGGCATCCATATTGGCCACTATTTGCAGACGACATGATACTATATTTAGGAAACCTAAAGACTCCACCAAAAAACTATTAGAACTAATAAATGAATTCAGTAAAGTCACAGGATACAAAATTATCATACAGAAATCAGTTACATTTCTATACACTAATAATGAAACATCAAAAAGTGAACCATCCCATTTATAATTGTATCAAAAAGAATAAAATACATAGGAATGTTTGACCAAAGAGATGAGAAATTGAAGATAACAACAAATAAATGGAAAGATATTTCATGTTCATTGATTGGAAGAATTAATATTGTTACAGTTATTACCCAAAGCAATCTGCAGACTCATTACAGTCCCCATCAAAATACCAATAGCATTTTTCACAGAATTAGAGCAAACAATCCTAAATTTTGTATGGAACCGCAAAAGATCCCAAATAGCCAAAGCAGTTTTGAGAAAGAACAAAACTGGAGGTACCACATGCCCTAATTTCAAACTATACTACAAAGCTATAGTAATCAAAGTAGTATGGAACTGGCACAAAACAGACATATAGATCAATGGAGTAGAGAGTCCAGAAATAAATACACACATATGTAATTAATCTACAAAAATGGAGGCAGGAATATACAATGGGGAAAGACACTCAATAAATGGTGTTGGGAATACTGGACCACTATCTTATACCATATATAAAAATAGATTCAAAATGGATTAAACACTTGAATGTAAGAACTAAAACCGTATAATCCTAAAAGAAAAAACATAGGCAGTAAGTTCTTTGACATCAGTCTTAGTGGTATTTTTTTGGACCAGTTTCCTCAGGCAAGGGCAATAAAAGCTAAAATAAAACAAATGGGATTACATCAAACTAAAAAAGCCTTTTCATGGTGAGGGAAACCATCAACAAAGTGAAAAGGTAATGTACTGAATGGGAGAAGATATTTGCAAATCATACATCTGCTAAAGGGCTAATATCTAAAATATATAAAGAACTTTCACAACTTAAAATAATGATTAAAATTGGCCAGAAGACTTAAACAGATATTTTTCCAAAGAAATACAGATGGCCAAGATACACTTGAAAAGATACTCACCATCACTAACTCACAGGGAAATGCAAATCAAAACCACAGTGGATATCACTTCACACCTATCAGATAGGCTGTTATCAAAAGGACAAAAACTAAGAGTTGACAGGGATGTGAAGAAAAGAGAACCTTGTATACCCTGTAGGTGAGAATGTAAATTGGTGTAGCCACTATAGAAAGTAATATGGAAGTTGCTCAAAAAATTAAAAATACATACAATCCAGAAATTCTACTTCTAGGTATTTATGTGAAGAAAATGAAAACACCCATTCAAAGAACTAACACACATCCCTATGTTCATTGTAGCATTATTTACAATAGTCCATATATGGAAGCAACCTAAGTGTCTGTCAATAGATGAATGGATAAAAAGGTTATATATAGTATGTATATGGACTGTTATTACTCAGCCATAAAAAAATGAAAAAAAATGAAATCTTGCCATTTGCAACCACATGGATAGACCTTGAGGGTATTGTGCTAAGCAAAATTATAAAGAGAAAGATTAAAAATAATAATAAATAAAATAAAAAGATAAATACCAGATGTTTCATTTATATGTAGAATCTAAAAAAACAGGTGCCCAGATGGCTCACCTGGCAGAGCTTGATCTCAGGATCATGAGTTCAAGCCCTGCACAGATCTTACTTTAGATAGATAAATAAATATTTTTAACTATTTAAGAAAACAATGGAGAGAAAATTCGGTGAATTTACTGAGAACTTTAACAAAGACATAGATAATATAAAAGAGAATGAATCAGAGGCACCTGAGTGACCCAGTTGTTTAAGTGTCCAACTCTTGGTTTCAGCTCAGGTCATGATCTCACGGTTCATGGTTTGAGTCCCACATAGGGCTCCATGCTGATGTTGCCGAGCCTGCTTGGGATTCTCTCTCTCTCTCCCTCTCTCTGCCCCTCCCCTGCTTGTTCTGTCTCTCAAAAATAAGTAAATAAACTGAAATAGAATGAATCAATGAAAAATACAATAACTGAAATTAAAAATACACTAGAGGAAGTGAACAGCAGATTAGAAGAATGGATCAGTGATCTGGAAGACAGGATAATGGAACAACACCACGATGAGCAGAAGGAAGACCTTTTTTTAAAATGAAATTAAGGGCTGTCTTGGACAACATCAAGTGCACAAACAGAAGAAGAAAGAAAGGGGCAGAAAACGTATCTGAAGAAATAATAGCTGAAAATTTCCCTAATGTAGGGAAAGAAACAAACATCCAGGTTAAGGAAACAGAGAATTTCAAACAAGATGAACCAAAGGAAGTCCACACCATGACCATAATAATTAAAATGTTAAAGATTAAAGATGAAGAGAGAATTTTAAAAGCAAGAAGAGAGAAGCAACTAGTAACATACAACGGAAACTCCCAAAGGCTTTCAATGGACTTTTCAGCAGAAACTTTGCCGGTCAGAAGGGAGTGGCATGATAGATTCAAAAGGATGAAAGGGAAAAAAACAAGCAAGAATACTCTCTTGGCAAGATTATCATTCAGAATTAAAGAGAGATCGTTTCCCAGACAAAAGTCAAAGTAGTTCATCATCACTAAATCAGCCTTACAAAAAAATGTTAAAGGGAATTCCTTAAGTGGAAAAGAAAAAGCCATAATCAGAAATAAGAAAATTATAAAAGGAAAAATTTCATGAGTAAAAGAAACACATAGTAAAAGATAGTAGAGCAATCACTTATCAAACTAGTATGAAGGTTAACAAAAGTAGCAAAAAGTAGTAATATGTATATAACCTTGGGTGGGAAGACAAAAAGGAATTTTTTTTTAGAATGTGTTCAGACTTAAGTGACTATCAATTTAATGTAGACTGCTATATAATTAGGATGTCATATATGAACCTCATGGTAGTCATTAACCAAAAACCTATAATAGATACATAAAAAAATAAAGAGAAAGAAAACCAAGCATAACACTAAACAAAGCTGTCAATCATAAGGAAAGAGAATGAGAGATGAAAGAAACAGAGATCTACAAAAGCAACCAGAAAACAATGAACAAAATAGCAATATATACATACCTATCAATAATTATTTTTAAATGTTTATTTCTTTTGAGGGAGAGAGAGAGCAAGCAGGGGAGGGGCAGAGAGAGAAAGGGAGACAGAGGATCTGAAGCAGGTTCCAGGCTCCAAGCTGTCAGCACAGAGCTTGACACAGGGCTCAAATCCACAAACCATGAGATCGTGACCTGAGCCAAAGCCACCCAGGTGCCCCAGTAATTACTTTAAATGTAAATGGTCTAAATACTCCAATCAAAAGACATAGGTGGTAAAGTGGATTAAAAAAAAATAAAACTCAATACCCTCATCTACATGCTGCCTACAAGAGATTCATTTCAGATCTAAAGAGACATACAGACTGAAAGTGAAAGAATGGAAAAAGATATTCCATGCAAATGGAAAAAGAAAGAGTAATACTCATATTAGACAAAATAGATTTTAAAACAAAGACTGTAACAAGAGACAAGGGCATTATGTTATGGTAAAGGGATTGATCTACCAAGAGGATAAAATAATTATAAATATTTATGTACCCAACATTGAAGCATCTAAATACATAAATACATAAAGCAAGTATTAACAGACATAAAGGGATAAATTACTAATAATACAGTAAGAGTAGGGAACTTTAATTAATATCTCACTTATTCCAATGACTAGATCATCCAGGCAGAAAATCAATAAGGAAACAGCTTCTTCGAATGACCCTCTAGACTAGATGGATTTCAATATATACAGAACATTACACCCCAAAATACCAGAATACGCTATCTTTTCAAGTGTACATGGAATATTGTCTAGGATAGATCACATGTTAGGTCATAAAACAGGTCTCAATAAATTTAAGAAGATTGAAATCATACCACGCATCTTTCCCAAGCCACCATGGTGTGAAACTAGAAATCAATCATAAAAAGAAATGAAAAGAAAACTAAAAAACAAACATGTGGAGGCTAAGCAACCTGCTATTAAACAACTAATGGGTCAATGAAGAAAATCAGAGAGGCTATCAGAAAAATACACAGAGACAAAATGCAAACACAGTGGTCCAAAATCTTTCAGATGCAGTGAAAGCAGTTCTAAGAAGGAAGTTTATAAAAATACAGATCTATTATAAAAAACAAGAAAAATCTCAAATAATCTAACCTTACACCTAAAGAACTTGAAAGAGAACAAAGCCCAAAGTTAGTGTAAGAAAATAAATAATGAAGATTGGAGCAGAAATAAATGAAATTGAGAGCTTAAAAAAAGAAAGGAAAAAAAAGATCAATAAACCCAAGAGCTAGTTCTTTGAAAAGTTAGACAAAATTGGTAAACCTTTAGGCATAAAAACAGAAGACCCAAATAAAAAAAATCAGAAATGAAAGAGGATAGGTCACCTGGGTGGCTCAGTTGGTTAAGTGCCTAACTTCGTGAACCCCAGGTCATGATCTTGTGGTTCATGAGTTCGAGCCCTGTCAGGCTCTGTGCTGACGGCCCAGAGCCTGGAACCTGCTTCAGATTCTGTGTGTGGCTCTCTCTCTGCCCCTCTCCCCTTAGTGCTTGCTCTCGCATGCTCTCTCTCTCTCTCTCTCTCTTTCCCTCTCCCTCTCCCTCCCTCCCTTCCTCACTCCCTCTCCCTCCCTCCCTCAAAAATAAACAAACATTAAAAAAAAATTTTAAATACAATTCCCCATGATCAAGTGGGATTTATGCCATGGATGCAAGCATAGTTCAATATTTGTAAATCAATCAATGTGATATATCACATTAACAAAATGACATATGATAATCATAGTCATTTTAATGTTTGCAGATAAAGCACCTGACAGAATTAAACACACATTTATGATTAAAAACTCTCAACAGAATAGGCTTAAATTTAAGGAAGGTATTCCAATAAAGACCATATATGACAAACCCACAACTAACATCATACTCAGTGGAGAAAGTTAAATTTAGAGCTTTTCCTCTAAGATTGGGAACAAAACAAGGACATCTACTGTTGCCAGTTTTATTCAACATAGTACTGGAAGTCCTATCTACAGCAGTCAGACAAGAAAAAGAAACAAAATGCATCCATTATTGGTAAGGAAAAAGTAAACTGTCATAATTTGCACCTAACATGATGCTATACATAGAGAGCCATGGACTCCACCAGCAAAACTATTAGAATTAATAAATGAGGGGCACCTAGGGCACATTAATAAATGTGGTGCAGTCTGTTATGTGTCTGACTTCAGCTCGGGTCATGATCTCATGGTTTGTGAGTTTGAGCCCAGCATCAGGCTGTCTGCTGTCAACACAGAGCCTGTTTTAGATCCTCTGTCCCCCTCTCTCTCTGCCCCTCCCCTGCTTGTGCTCTCTCCCTCAACAATAAACATTTTTTAAAAGTAAAAAAATTAAAATTAAAAAAAGAATAAATGAATTCCATAAAGTTGCAGGATACAAAATTAATATGCAGGAATCTGTTGCATTTCTATATACTAACAAGAAAGTAGCAGAAAGAAAAAGAAGACCACTCCATTTACAGTTACACCAAAAAGATTAAATACCTAGGAATAAATTTAACCAAGAAATTGAAAGACTTATACTCTGAAAACTACTTTCATTAATGAAAGACCTCAAACAATCTAACCTTACTACTTTGATGAAAGAAATTGAAGATGACGCAAACTAAAAGATATACCATGCCCATAGACTGGAAGAATTAATGTCCTTATTACCCAAAGCAGTCTGTAGATTCAATGCTATTCCTGTCAAAATACCAATAGTATTTTTCACAGAACTACAACAAATTGAAAATTTGTATGGAACCACAAAAGACACTGAATAGCTAGAGTAATTTTGAGAAATAACAAAGCCAGTGGTATCACAGTCCCAGATCTCAAGATATACTGCAAAGTATATGGTACTGGCTCAAAAATAGACACACAGATAATTGGAACAGAGCGGAGATCCCAGAAATAAACCCATACTTACATGGTCAACTAATCTATGACAAAGGAGGCAAGAATCTGCAATGGGAAAAAGACAGTCTCTGTAGTAAATAGTGCTGAGAAAACCGGATAGCTACATGGAGAAGAATGAAACTGTACCAGTGTCTTACAGCATACATAAAAATAGACTCAAAATGGATCAAAGACTTAAATATGAGACCTACAACCATAAAACTCCCAGAAGAAAACATAGCTTGTAATCCCTTTGACATTGGTCTTAGCAACATTTTTCTAGGTATGTCTCCTTAGGCCAGGGAAACAAAAGCAAAAAGAGACAGTTGGGATTATACCAAAATGAAAAGCTTTCATAGTGAAGGAAAGCATTAACAAAATGAAAAAGTAATCTAAATGGAAGAAGATATTTGCAAATGATATCTGATAAAAGGCTAATATCCACAGTATATAAACAACTTATATAAGTCAACACCAAAAAATGCAAATTATCCTATTAAAATGGGTAGAGAACCTGAATAGACATTTTTCCAAAGAGGACATACAGATGGCCAACAGGCATGAGGAGATGCTCAGTATCCCTAATCATTAGGGCCACTCCCTATGAACTGTTTCTTTGGCTCCTGCACAGGCCCCAGCAGTCAGCTTCTGCCTGCCTTGGGCTTCTGAGAATTTCCACTGAACTTGTTTCTCAGAAGCCCTGCCTCTTCTTGTGCGGTGTTCTGCTCCTCTGGTTCCTATGTTTCTTGTGCCACTCACTTGTTTGCCGTCTTCACGTGCTCCCTTACTCTGCACCTCTTTGACCCGGATGAGACACAAGCGGCTCAGATGGTGTTTGGTTTCCTCCTGCCCCTGAGGCTCACTCTCTCTGCCTCCTGTCCTGCCCTGAGCTCATGTTTCTCTCTCCTTCTCCTTCGTCTTTATTGCTGGACCACAGCAGTCACAGGTAAAAAGTTAGCTAGCATCTGAAACATGGAGTTAAGTTCCGTAGTTGTTGAACTCAAATGAACTTAACCTCAGCTAACAATACAGATGGCCTACTTCAGCTGCAGGGAGGTGGGCTCGTGTGACTAGAGACCGTGAGTGGAACAGTGTGGAGGTTGAGCTGCCTCATGAAGATGACATGAGGTCCAACTGGGCGGCCTCCACAGTCATCTGTCATGGCTGTACCAGCCCAGTGGAGGCCCTGGGACCAATGGCAATCTCTCAGCACTTAGGGTCTAGGGTGTACATTAACTCTTTTAAGTGTCTCAAGGAGGCTCATGCAGTTTCATCCACAAAGACAGACTGTGTCTGACAGAGGTTACCCACAGCATCTGGGATTCTGAGTCAAAACCATGCAATGGTAATACGGACACCAAGAGCCACAGTAAACTCCACCTAGGCTGGTGGCCTGCCCCCCGCACCCAGCAGGGCCCATCCCAGCTGGGGCTGAAGAGAGCTAATGCTGTCACGGTATGCCCCATGGTATCCTGTGCTGCCTGTCTGCTTCAGCTGCTGGTCTGAGGTGGTGGCCCTGGAATGAAGAGTCTCCAGAGCCGTGTGATAGTCCGAGGGTGGTTGGCTACCCTACCAGAAGGCCCACTGTGGCAATGGAGAGGAAGCTGACTTTTGGCTGCTGCTTGACTAATCAAATATTTGACTGAGTGGTCTATATAAACTGCCACACACAAAATGTGTATGTAGAATGCTCTCAAAATCAGGGCTTCTTAATGTGCTTGTGTCTAAAAAAATCACAGCAAACTCAGTACAATTCAGTTGTGAGGTTCTCACCCTTCCCTTTTTGCTGAGCTGAAGTTCTTAGGAAAATACTTGCGGGCACCATCAACGAAGAATGTCATGAGGCTGTATTTAGCAGAACTAACAATTCCTGTGTTTCCTGCTTCCCTTGAGAATCAGGTGTTAAAACCTTAGATGTCTATTAAAAAGCAAGTGGGCCCGGGTTGCTAGCCCAAGAATGCCATTTATAAAGTTGTTTGTGTGAAAACAGGTGGCATTTTCCTTTCAGCACTTTCCAGTTCTCATATTCGTGTGAGCCTTTTGCAGACAGGCTGCTGCATGGCTTGCCTCTGCTTCCCCACAGCAAATACTTGCACAGCTTGTGACTGGCATTCCAGGAAATGTGGGGCTTATTTGTAGCCTTTGTGAGTCTGGGGCCATTCTGTCAGAAAAGGGTGATCATTAGGAAATGACTCTGCTCCCAGGATGGCCAACCTCTGAGAACAGACTGGCTTTGCTAATCACCTTGAAAACAAAACAAGAGTCATTCAAAGCTAACTGGAATGCAGCTGCTTTTCAGGGAAGGACGGGCCGGTTGGTCCACTGGACAAAGAGATGAATTTGTCTAGTTAGTGTTTTAGTTTTCTTTCTCCCCTGTACTCATTGCAGATGGCCCCAACGGATGAGATAGGCCACGAGATTGCTGGCTTTCTTGACCAGACCTTGTACAGATGGGATCACCTCTGCCTGGAAGCCCCTAGGCCGAGAAAACTGGCCCAGGAGCTCCTGGCTGAGCTGCGTGCACACATCCAGCACCAGCCTGCTGCACGTGGAGCTGCCATGCATGCAGCAGGCTCCCCGAGGCCTCGTGATGAAACGATGAGACCAGTTCTTCGTGGAATGAGTGTTGAGGATGAGCCATAGACCTCTTGGCAAGAGCTGCAAGTACATATTTTATGAAGTGAGAAGACAAGTTCTTTAGTCCAAGCTCAGTCCGGTTTATTAGTTCAAGAGTAGATTGTGCCTTGAGCATTCCCTACCTGCTCAGTCCAACTGTCAGAGAATCATTGGAGAAAAGCCATGAATAGGAGAACACTTTCATTTCCTTTTTTCCTCATATCAAATGAAGACACACAACTATTACTTGAGTTGTTCAGAGTGTTTGGACCAAGAAATTGGTCATGAACCACTGATCAATTTAGAAGTAACTTAGTCCTTTTCCACATACCTCTTTTTTCAGAAGTCAGGCTACTGTTATTGGTGTTTCTTTTAATCCACGGGGCTTTGAGATAGAGCCACACTCTCTTGCTTCCCTAAGAAATTCTTCATTGAGGAGTCTCTCGGGCACCTCTGAGGTCAAGCAGAGGCCATCAGGCCCAATAACAAGTGGTAGTGACTGGGGCCATTGCTCACTGGTGGGCACTCAAGCCAACCCTGCTGTGGAGAACAGCCCTGCTTAGCAAGGAAATAAAGCCAGTTCAAATGCTAACTCCTTTTGCTTTCTATTTGCTAAACACTCCCACTAAGAGAGCTCACATTGCCTCAGGGCTGACAGGGGAGAATATAGGCTGTGTTCTGGAAGAAGAGATTATATTTCAGTTGTCAAGTTAACTAAGGTGGGAATTAGAAATTTCTAATAAAGAATAGGTAACCCCCATATTTATTTCACATCAGTTGAAAATTTTTTCCCCTTTCAAGTTTCTTTTTTTTTTTCTTACATGGAATTAAATCATTCCAGGACCTCAGTTTCCTTTTTTCTTTTTTCCTTTAAGTTTATTCTGAGAGCAAGTGAGCAAAGGAAGGGCAGAGGGAGGAGAGAGAGAGAATCCCAAGTATGCACTGTCACTGCAGTCCTACATGGGGCTTGAACTCGAAACCATGAGATCATGACCTGAGCCGAGATCAAGAGTCGGATGCTTAACTGACAGCCACCCAGGTGCCCCTCAAGTTTATTCTTCATATGCACTGATCGTGTGCTCTTTTGTGTGCCTTCTATGGACCGATTCAGTCAGAACTTTTATGGCTACTTTGATTTTTGTGTTAGTAATCACTGAGTCTCCTGCAGTTTGAGCTCCTATTTGAGGTATGAGTAACATTTTGTTGTATTAGAGGTTGTGGTTTTGGTATATGGATCTACCTAAAGATCTGAAAAATTCAAGACCTTTTGACTTTTGAGAAATGTTGCAGTTTGAACAGTGTACTGATAAGATACTTTAGTCATGGCTACCAGTATTTCTACTTTCATATAAAAAGTTCTCCTCAAAATGTGTAGTAGTTCTGATAAAGGAGTTGTAGGCTTCACTTGGAGTCGAGGACATCTCTCCTATGTTGTTTGCCATGGAAGCTGTGACCAACCTCTGTGAGCATGAAGAAAGGAGTCTGCTTGGTGGCTGTGAATAGTCCCTAAAGGGAGTCCCTAAAGTCAAACTTCCTTGTGGGTATGCTCCCACTGGAAATCCAGTCACGCTGTATTCTGCAGCAAACAGTATTAACAAAACCGTTATCCACCTCAGACTATTGAAGCTGCATTTCTGGAAGTTTCCTTCCTGTCGTGACCTTACCTCAGCCTTTTTGTAGAATCTCCAGTTCCTTTACAAAGCCTTTAAGTTCTCTCAAGCCTTGGATGTGTGAGTCAGCACCTGACCAGGCTATCTGATCTGGCAGGACGTTAGTCTTCATCCCAGTGAACTGGCAGCCAAGCAGTTCTTGGGTCTGAAGTGACCCTCCATCGTCTGTGAAGGTTTTCCTGAAGGGGATAGCAGACACTGATTTGTGTACTGATTTCGTTTTCTCCCCTTGCCCTTTCCCACTAGCAAGAGGGGGAATGCTACACACGGGAAACCAAGGAAAACAGGACTGTTCCCCAAACTAGAGGAGCAGCTGCAAAGCCTACAGGCGGCCAGGCCCTGGTCTTTGCTTTAGATGCAGTTACCCCATCATTCCATTCATTTCTCTGAGGAAGGAACCTCCCAAGGGGCACATAGAAGGGGGTGTGCAGCAGAAAGGTGGGAAGTGACATCCTCCCCTTGACAACCCAAGAAGACAGAAGGTTGTGCTCCCGATACTCCTGAGCAAGTCCACACCCAGCCACCAATAAGGAAACCTGGTCAGGGCAGAGAAAATCAGGGGCAGGCTGAAAAGTATTTTGTAAACTCCACCTCCTCACTCAGTTGCCTTGGATTTGGGGGGAAAGTCTGGACACATGGGTATTTTTCAGTTTCTTGAAAGAAGTTCTAGCTAGAAATAGGCTCTGGTGAGAATGCACAATCAAGGCAGGTGGTATGAGTGAAGTGAAGGCCCTGCAGGCCACTGAGCCTTGTCCTCCCCGTTGGAGAGCCAGGAGCACGGAGGCCTACAGAGTGCATTAAGCAGCAGGGCTGAGGCCCAGAGGCTGTATGTGGAGTTGACTGGGTTTCTTTCTAGCACAGGATCTGTGCCAGGCACATGCCTTTGGCTTCCGCCAGCAGAATATCCAGTGAAGAGTGGCTGAAACAGGCAATATACCTGATGATGTCTGAGACAAGAAAACTCACAGAGGTGGCTAATTCAGCCACTCAACAATGTCATGGCTGGAGGTCAGCTTCACTGGAATTCTAGCTTTTCTCTCCAAGTTCAAGAAAGCTGCCAAGCCCAGGCCTTCCTTGGACAGCCTCCAAGAAGGTTCTCGTGTCTCTCCCCGCAAGCCCATACCAGACCCTCATGTCATTGGCAGACCTGGCCACTGCAGAATGGGGCTTGCTGCCACCCTGTTGCTAAGACCATGGGCAGGTTTATCGGGACACTAATGAAGCTTGAGCTTCAGGGCCTTGCACCTCCTGGCCCCTCCCCAGGCCCTGGGAGAGGCCCCAGCCGTTTGCATCCATGGTCATCTGTTTTGTAAAACTTGTAAAGAAAGGTTAACTGAAACTGACAAAGATGTCTCTGTGTGCTCCTACTGTCCCCTCTTCCCCTGGGCAATGTGCATTTCTGTGATCCAGCTGAGGGGAGCCAAGTTGGTTCAGCACCACTTCGGAGCACAGTGAAGGGCCAGCTTCCAAGAATGCCGGCACCAGCCCGGCCAGTTGAGCTGGTGCTGGCCCAGGGTCCGTGGCACAGCAGAAGGGTGGCCTGTGCCACCATAGGCCCACAGGTGCACAGGAGCAACAATGAGGGAAGTGTGAGGAGTCCTTCCAAAACCTCTAGCTTGGGTCTGGGGTGAACTTGATAGAGGTTTTCAGAGATCTGACAACAGCTCTAAACTTCTGTGTTCCCCACAGCAAGTTGGGAAGGTGAGTAGAGCTTTCTAAAGTGTTAGTAATGAAGTTTTGGATAAAGGGTGCTGGAGAGACTGTGGGAATGTGTAAAATCTCTGGGCCGACGAGAGGTGATCAGCGAGGACAGAGCTGCCAAAACCTGGGGAGGAGAGGCAGGACAGGCCACCTGTTAGCGTGAAGGCTGTCACCCACTGGCACTTCCTGGCGTGTGGCATCTGTAAGCTCTTTTAAATCTGTAATTTGTCCATTATAAATAAAAAGTCCCATCACACTTGAGTTTGTATTCACTAAAGAGTACAGTCTTTCTCAGAAAAAAGCTTACCTCCACTCCTCAATTATGAAATCTTTAGGCCACACAAAACCTGTATAGATCTATCTAGCCCTAGAAAATACCAATTTGGCGTATCCTTTGGGACTGGGAATCTTGCCATCAGATACCTACACACAGGGATCCCGTGGCCAGGGAGGAAGGTGGGGGTGCTGAAGCCAAATGATGTGCATCGTACACATCTTTTTCTTTTGTAAGCCGGATGCCCATACTACTACATAGTGTAAATGGAACTGGTTTTTACATTGTTCTTCCCTGATTCCTAAGACGGAGCTTGTCCAACAGAGCACAGCCCACACCCTCTGTGTGTGCCATTGTTTCACAGACTCATGATCTTCGTGCTGCAGCCTCCACAGGCTCCCCTGGGAGTCATGGGATGGAACCCCCCTGGCTCCATTCAGTGGCATCTGCTGGACCCAGCCCACCTGGTTCTGCTGCAGCCAGACAGCTAGCATGGGCTCCCTGGATGGCCGCTCTGCCTCCTGACATGGGCACCCTGCGCCTCTCCATCAGCCAGAGACACATGAGCAAGCAGTGGCAGGTGGTCAAGACATGTCTCTGAAGAAGCCCCTTGCCAAGTGGTCCTGGGATGTTTGTGTCATTGTGCGTTGTTAGCCCTTCTCGGCCCTGTTGCTCACTGGGGGGACAAGAGTGCTGGGACAAAAATGGAAGTGAGTCTAGGGGGCAGGAGAAAGCCACACCTTCTGTCACAGCGGAGAAGTCACAAGCAGGGGCTTGAAAGGGGGACCCACTATGGTGGCCAGAAACATGAGGAACATCAGAACAGAGCCTGTCCTGTTACCCAGAGGGGCAGGAGGCAAATGTGAGGAACGATGGTCCTTGTTCAAGAAGGAATGCAAATTGATTTTGCTTCCAATGAAGCAGAGACAAGAATTTTTTGTGCTTCTCTCCCTTCTTTTCCTCCCTTCCCTCCTGTTCTCCCCGCCCCGCCCCCATCAGCGGTGTTGGTGATGGGCTTTTCCCTACTGGACACTGGTTTTCACATGGATTCCACAGACTTTCCAACACTTGTCACTTATTACTCCTCACCAAGCCACTTTACTCCTAGGGAACCAAAAGCAAGGCAAAATAAAATGTGTGTTAAGGCCTTCTTTTTTTGTTTAAATAGTTTATTGTCAGGTTGGTTTCCATATAACAGCCAGTGCTCATCTCCACAAGTGCCCTCCTCCGTGCCCATCACCCCGCACCCCCATCTGCCCTCAGTTCTCAGCATTCAAGAGTCTCTCATGGTTTGCCTCCCTCCCTCTCCCCAACTATTTTTCCCCTTCTCCTCCCCCATGGTCCTCCGTTAAGTTCCTCCTAATCCTCCTATACCTGCAAACATATGGTATCTGTCCTTCTCTGCCTGCCTTATTTCACTCAGCATAACACCCTCAAGGTCCATCCATGTTGCTACCCATGGCCAGATTTCATTCTTCCTCATTGTGTTAAGGCCTTCTTCTAAAATCCAATTCCACAAATTTATACCATGAGTCAAATCCTATCCCTTATATACAGACCGGGAGCAAAGTCTACAAAGCCTTTCCTTTCCCTAGTCCTGACATAATCATGATGATAACTTCCTGTACTTGGGGTTTTGGGTAGGACACTCAGACTCACTGATATGGAAAGTTTCATGTTTAACTTTTCTGTAAAAGTGTTCAACATCTCACTGGCCTCTGATGTTTCCCTCACTATGAGGAATCCAGGGATATTGATAAGGATTCTTGGTGGCAAGCAACAGGATTGGACACAATGTTGAAAGTAAAAGGAAACTGATCAAAAGTATCTAAAGCGCACAGAACTGTTGGGCAGACAGGGCTTACTGCCAGCCAGCTAACAGCAGTGCCCAGACTCACTTCACAATGACCTGTGAGAAGCCTCCTGCTGTCACCACATAGAACCTTTGTGGCTTGTTCGTGTGAGGCCCACCACCCCCACAGGGAGACAGGCCCTGTCCCCACTCTGGGGCACCGGTGCATCTGACGGGGAGTGCAGCTCCCCTAGCTGTACGTTAGCTGGAAGGGCACCTGGAAAAGCAAGTGTCTGGCTTGTTTTGCTTCCATGACTTTACTGGACACCTTGGATACTAATGGTCTCCTACATACAGGAAGGGGTCAGAGCCTGGGCAGCTGGAGAGAATAAAAACTCTCCACAATTTATATCATCTGCTCTTCAGCATTCGAGAAGGTTGAGTACCATGAAACAGCCCAACTAGTAATCAAGAAAAGGTAGAGAGCCCTTGGTAGAGAGCCAGTGTGCAGACACCTGAGGCCAAGTTTCTCTAGCGTAGCGTAATTAACAGTGTGGAGCAGCTGCATGTGCGTGGGGGTGTCCTGTGTGCTAGAGGGTATTTAGCAGCATCCCTGGCCTCCCCACTACGTGCTCGCCCAGCAGTGACAAGACTCTCTCCAGAATGTCTGGAGGGACCCCCCCCCCCTTACCCTCTAGCAGAGAACCATTGCTTGAGCTGGGGATTCATTGTTTCTGGAAGACATCCTGGAGAGAAACGTGAACAGTTTCAGACATATAAATTAGATTTAATAGGATCCTAATAAAAGAACTAGATAATCTGATTCCAAAATTCATAGGGAGAAATAAACAATCATGAGCAGCCAGGAAACATCTGAAAGTGAAGTGTAATGCGGTGTAACAAAGTAGAACATGCACTGGCATGTGCTGTGAGGCTGCAGTGTGACCACACTGTGGTGGGACCAAGGGAGCTGCGCACAAAGGCCCCCATCTGGGTGGCAGGCCCCTTCACGTGGACCCAGCCAGCAGGCCTCAGGTCCCTCACATGCCTGGGTAGCCTCTAATCCCGTCATCCCTGCCTTCTCCCTGCCAGTTTCCCTTGGCTGGCAGAACATTCCAGGGCTTTCCCCCAGCTGGAGAGCTGGCCCTTGCTTGTCCCCTGACCTTTTCCTAGGGCCGCTCCCAGGCTCCATCTTTGGGCCTTTGCCCTGCATGCCCTCCCTGCACTGGGCTGTCACATGGTACCTCTGTAGAGGGGCTGCACCCTCTCCTGGACCACAGGCCTGGACGCCCCACTACCCACTGGGCATCACCTGGAGGTCGGATGACCATTTCATATAAACATGTGCAAAGCTGATGCCACCAGTTCCATGCCATCTCCCCAAACCCACCATCCTCCCACGTCAGTTGATGGTAACTCCATCCTTCCAGTGACTGAGACCCAATTCTGTAGTTATTCTTGATTCTTCTCTCTCTCACCCTCATATCCAAGCCATTAGACTATTCTGACTTTTCTTGCCCTCCACTCTCAGACATCATCATCCCCTGGTCTCACTTCTCCTGCCCACCTTGCTGCAAGCAGCCTCAGCGATCTCTCTCCAGTGCGACATGGCATGCTGCTGTTCCAGGCACTCCAAATCTCCACACTTCACCCTGAGTAAAACATTTTTAAAATGGCTTTAAGCCCCTACACAATCTGGACCCAGTTTTACTCTCTGACTTCATCTTCTAATTTTCTCTGCAAACCCTTCATCCACCTACCACCACCAGCTCCACCACGTGGGCCCCCCACAGAACCCCCTAGTCATCCAGGCCAGTTCCATTGCCTGCTCACAGGTCACTGTCTCCGTGAGGCCTCCATGACACTGACAATGGCACTCCACTCTCCTTCACTCCTCACCCTGTACTACCTTGGCTTTTGTCCCCAACACACCACTCCAAGACACCAGGTAATCTACTTACATATTTTGTCTTCACTTCTTTGACCATTTCCACTACGGTCTGGAATAGTTGTAGGCATATCAAAGGTGCCCAGTAAATATTTGTTGAATTAATCTGTAAAGGGATTTAGTATATGATAAAAGCATTTCGATCAACAGGGAAAAGATGGTGTTAGGAAATCCAGTTGGACCTCCACTTCGTTGATGAAAAGAAACATTACAAAATAAAACGTCCAGCCCTCTCTCTTTACCAAATGTCAGTATCTTGAAGTCTGGGCTGGGATTCTCTCCACAGAAGGCTCTGGCAGTTCTGTTTGGTAGGAAGGCTGCTGCTATTCTGGGAAAAGAGCCTATTACTAAGATAAATAAAAAGCAGTTTGTAAAAGCAGAACCTCCCTGATGTAGAAAGAATGTTTTTCTATTTCATTTAGAATTCCTTGCTTCCTCCTCCCCCACCCCCAGGTCCCTGCCTGGGGTCTGCAAGTCCAAGTTCCCGGACCACTGCTTCCAAGAAGGGAGACCAGGGAGGAGGAAGGGGCCTTTCCCTGCACGATGTGGGGAGAGCCTGAGATCCCACCCGCATCACCTGGAAACTTGCACAAATTCTCCATTTTAGGCCCTTGAGTCAAATGGGAGCACTTTCTCTGTAAGATAGAAAACCCATGGGCACCTGAGTAGTTCAGTGAGTTAAGTATCTGATTCTTGATTTCATCTCAGGTCATCATCTCACAGTTTATGAGACTGAGCTGAGTTGGGCTCTGTGCTCTGATTCTCTTAGGATTCTCTCTCTCTCTCTCTCACTTTGCTCCTCCCCTGCTCACACACACTCTCTCTCTCAAAATAAATAAACATTAAAAAAAAAGAAAAAAGAAAACCCAGAAGCCAGGGCACCTGGGTGGCTCAGTCAGTCTTGGTTTCAGCTCAGGGCATAATCTCACAGTTCATGGGTTTGAGCTCTGCGTCAGGCTTTGTGCTGTCGGTGCAGACCCTGCTTGGGATTCTCTCTCTCCCTCTCTCTCTCTCTCTGCTCCTCCCCTGCTCGCTCTGTCTCTCTCTCTCAAAAATAAAAATAAAAATAAATTATAAAAAAGAAGCCCCAAAAAACACAGAAGACGAATAAAATTGACCATACAAAAACTTTAAAATAACCAAAAATCCAGGGCCCCCGCATGGCTCAGTTGGTTGAGTGTCCAACTCTTGATCTTGGTTTTGGCTCAGATCATGGTCTCAGATAGAGCCCTGTGTCAGGCTCTACCCCCAGCATGGGATTCTCTCCCTCTTTCTCTGCCCTTTCCCCAATAAATAATAAAGTTTAAATTTTAAAAATAAAGCCAAAAATCTAAATAAAAATAACACTCTGGGGGAAAATATTTGCAACACATGACAACTAATCTTCTGTTAAAGCTCTTCTACATCAGTAGAAGGCCTTCCACCCAGAGACTGGTGGGCCAGTGATACAAACACTGCACACAATTAACAGAAGGAGAAATACTAAGGACTCAGACAAGACTTCTAAAAAATATTTAACCCGGCTTTAAAAATATTTAACCTGGCTATGAGAAACTCAATTTTTTGTCCCCTATCAATGTGGTTGGAAAAGCGAAAAGGACTGATATGGTCAGATGAGTAAGGGGTGGGACCCACACAGAGGGAGAAGGATAAGTGGTCATATTGTAATACTTAAAATGTATATCCCTGGGCGCCTGGATGGCCCGGTTGGTTAAGCGTCCAACTTTGGCTCAGGTCAGTATCTCATGGTTCGTGAGTTCAGTCCCCACATTGGGCTCTGTGCTGACAGCTCAGAGCCTGGAGCCTGCTTCAGATTCTGTGTCTTTCTCTTTCTCTCTCTGCCCCTCTCCAACTCAAGGTCTGCCTCTCTCTCTCAAAAATAAATACTTTAAAATTTTTTAATAAAATTTTAAAAATATGTACACATCCCAGAAACAGTGTGGTAGCAGAATCACCATATGATCCAGCAATTCCACTTTTAGATGTATCCTGGAAAGAACTGAAAGCAGGAACCCGGAGAAGTATTTGTCCACCATGTTCCCCGCATCTCTACACAACAGCCAAAATGATGGAAACAAGCCAAGTGGCCATCAACAGATCAAACAGGGGTCTGTCCGTACAGTGGAATGTTACTAGGAATGAGGCTCTGACACCTGCTACAGCATGCACAAAACTTGAGGATATTTTGCTAAGTGAACAAAGCCAGCCACAAAAAGACAAATACTGTGTGATTACACACAATATTTATAAGAGGTGCCTAGAGTAGACAAATTTGTAGAAACAGAAAACAGAATGGAGGTTGCCAGAGGAGGGGGTGAGGTGGCTGGGGATTGAAGTTAGTGTTTAATGGGGACAGAGTTTCACTTTGGGAAGATGATAAAGTTCTGTGGACGGACGGTGGTGATGGTCGCACAACACTGGGAAGGTACTTAATGCCCATGCACTATGTGCTTGAAAATGGTTAAGATGGTAAATTTTGTTATGTAAATTTTCCAAAAATTAAAACAAAATAAAAAATTTTTAATTTACATATCCTGTTCTCCATTAACAAAAATCCAGTTCTTCAGAGCCACCTATTTCCATTTCAGGTTGTATGGACCCCAACGTAATGAGCAAATCCAGGAACTGACTCACAGATACACTGGCGCTGTGAATACCCAGAATGCCTAGGGTGACTTCCAGCACCACTGTTTCAAAAAGGCGCTCACTGGAAGCAGCTTGAAGGCTCAGCAGTAAGGGGCCAGCTAAATAAACCAACAAATTAACAAAGAGGAGCACACACCCTTGCTGTTGATGCCAGGCCCTGTTACTGGGGTTTTACATAAATTCATTCATCAAATTGTCACAACCTCCTAACAGAGTTAGCCACCGCTTACAGATGATGAAGCAAACATAGGAAGGATACAGGAAGATGAGGTCCAGCAGGGCTAGGCTCTGAGCAAAGGAGCCCACACACTACTGCCTACTACTGCCTCATGAAGGGTGTGACAGTCAGACCACAGAGCCGTCCAAACAGAAGTCAAGCTCGTCCTGCGTGCCAGTCGTGAAATAGTCTGCCACACGGAAAGATCTGTGTGCACTCTGCTCCCATGTGAGCACAGAGCCAGGGCCGTGGGTGTGTGCTTGCATGAGTGCTTCCTCAGAGTCTGTGCAGGGCCTGGCCCATCAAGCTCCTAACAGTGAAGGTTTTGGAGAAGGGACCAGGTGAATATGTGGAGGAAACTTACTTTTTGCTCTATATGTTGTTTCTGTTTGTTTTCATGTTTGATGTATGCCCCCTCCCCAAAAAAAATGTATTCAGCAACACAGAGGAAGATTCAGGTTTGCCTGCTCCAAGACAGGCTTATGTCAAGGAGTGCTAGAAGAGAACATGGTTCAGTGCCACCAGGTCCTGTGCCAGCTACACAAGGGGACACCCTCCCTGGTATTTCCCACACTTTCCTCAGCACAGTGCCATTTTATAGCTTATTCAAGGGACTTATGTTCTAGCCCTCAACACAGAGTCTTCTAGTAAAAGACAACCTGGTTTGCGTCCAGATGCCTGCCCTACAGGGAAGATGGTTTAAGGACCAACTGGGGTTTCCTGAGCACCACCAGTTGGAGCAGTGTGTGGGCCATGATCAAACTTCCCAATTATCCTCTCATTTATTCCCCTGACTCACGTCTACTTTGAGAGCTCCTCCTTAGCCATAACTGATGTTCAAGTCCGGGGAGAATGAAATCAGGCAGTCGGTAGTGAAAGCCTGAAGCATCAGGGTGAGGACCGCTGGGGTCTTAACCCAGAGGGCTTCCTTTCCTTCTGCCTTTCCCATCTTACAGAGTATTCTCTCCAGTCCTAGGACACTCCAGCCCCTGAGACCTGTTCTGCCAGACCTAATGAAACACAGGAAGACTGTCAGAGTGGAAAAGAACTTTTTGGAACATGGGGCTCTTGGCGGTACTGCCAGGGCCCAACCACAGGCGGTTCAACACCTCCTGCACGACCGCACAGGCAGGAACACCTCCTGAGCTGGGCTTCACCGCTACAGAACCTTCGCCGCAGGCGGGCATTAGGAGGACAAAGGTGGCATTAGAATTCAGAAACCTCCAGTTTACATTCCCACCAGCAGTGTAGGGAGGGTGCCCGTTTCTCCACATCCTCACCAGCATCTAGAGTCTCGTGATTTGTTCATTTTAGCCACTCTGACCAGCGTGAGGTGGTATCTCAGTGTGGTTTTGGTTTGTATTTTCCTGATGATGAGGGACACTGAGCATCGTTTCATGTGTCTGTTGGCCATCTGGATGTCCTTTCTGGAGAAGTGTCTGTTCATGTCTTCTGCCCATTTCTTCACTGGATTGTTTCTTGGGTGTGGAGCTTGGTGAGTTCCTTATAGATTTTGGATACTAGCCCTTTATCCGATATGCCATTTGCAACTATCTTTTCCCATTCTGTCGGTTGCCTATTAGTTTTATGTATTGTTTCCCTTGCCGTGCAGAAGCTTTTTATCTTGATGAGGTCCCAATAGTTCATGTTTGCTCTTGATTCCCTTGCCTTTGGGGATGTGTCAAGTAAGAAATTGCCAACGTTGAGGTCAAGGAGGTTGTTTCCTGCTTTCTCCTCTAGGGTTTTGATAGTTTCCTGTCTCACATTCAGGTCCTTCATCCATTTTGAGTTTATTTTTGTGTATGTGTAAGAAAGTGGTCTAGTTTCATTCTTTTGCACGTTGCTGTCCCATCCTCCCAGCACCATCTGTTAAAGAGACTGTCTTTTATCCATTGGATACTCTTTCCTGTTTTGTCAAAACAGGACATACATGTGTCCTGTTGGCCACAAATGTTGGCCGTACATTTGTGGGTCCAATTTTGAGTTCTCTATTCTCTTCCCTTGGTCTATGTGTCTGTTTTTGTGCCAATATCATACTGTCTTGATAATGACAGCTTTGTTAGTAGAGGCTAAAGTCTAGGATGGTGATGCCTCCCGTTTTGGTTTTCTTCTTCAATATGACTTTGGCTACTTGGGGTCTTTTGTGGTTCCATACAAATTTTAGGATAGTTTGTTCTAGCTTTGAGAAGAATGCTGGTGCAGTTTTGATTGGGATTGCAGTGAATGTGTAGATTGCTTTGGGTACTAATGACATTTTAACAAGATTTATTCTTCCAATCCATGATCATGGAATGTTTTTCCATTTCTTTGTGTCTTCTTCAATTTCCTTCATAAGTTTTCTATAGGTTTCATCATACAGATCTTTTCTATCTCTGGTTAGGTTTATTCCTAGGTATTTTTATGCTTTTTTGTAAAAGTGTGAATGCGATCATCTTCTTGATTTCTCTTTCTGTTGCTTCATTGTTGGTGTAGAAAAATGCAACCGATTTCTGTACATTGATTTTGTACCCTGCGACTTTGCTGAATTCTTGGATGAGTTCTAGTCGGCTTCTGGTGGAGTCTGTCGGGTTTTCTATGTAGAGTATCATGTCGTCTGCGAAAAGTGAAAGTGTGACTTCATCTTTGCCAATTCTGATGCCTTTTATTTCCTTTTGTTGTCTGATTGCGGATACTAGGACTTCCAGCACTATGTTAAACAACAGTGGTGAGAGTGGACATCCCTGTCATGATCCTGATCTCAGGGGGAAAGCTCTCAGTTTTTCCCCTTTGAGGATGATATTAGCTGTGGGCTTGTCATAAATGGCTTTTATGATGTTTAAGTAAGTTCCTTCTATCCTGACTTTCTCGAGGGTCTTTATTAAGAAAGGATGCTGTATTTTGTCAAATGCTTTTTCTGCATCTATTGACCAGATCATATGGTTTTTATCTTTTCTTTCGTTAATGTGATGTATCACATTGATTGATATGCGAATATTGAACCAGCCCTGTAACCCAGGAATGAATCCCTCTCGACCATGGTGGATAATTCTTTTTATATGCTGTTGAATTCGATTTGCAAGTATCTTGTTGAGGATTTTTGCATCCGTATTCATCAAGAATATTGGCCTGTAGTTCTCGTGTTTTGCTGGGTGTCTGGTTGGGGAATCAAAGCAATGCTGGCTTCATAGAATGAGTCTGGAGGTTTTCCTTCGATTTCTGTTTTTTGGGAATAGCTTGAGAAGAATGGGTATTAGCTCTGATTTAAATGTCAGGTAGAATTCCCCAAGGAAGCCATCTGGCCCAGAGCGCTTATTTGTTGGGAGAATTTTTATAACGGATTCAATTTCTTCACAAGTTATGGGTCTGTTCAGATTTTCCATCTCTTCCCGTTTGAATTTTGGTAGTGCGTGTGTGTTTAGGAATTTGTCCATTTCTTCTAGGTTGCCCAGGTTATTGGCATATAATTTTTCATAGTACTCCCTGATGAAAGCTTGTATTTCTGAGAGATTGGTTGTAATAAATCCATTTTCATTCATGGCTTTGTCTATTTGGGTGCTGTCTCTTTTCTTTTTGAGCAGCCTGGCTAGAGGTTTCTCAATTTTATTTTTTTCAAAAAACCAACTCTTAGTTTCATTGATCTGTTCAACTGTTTGTTTTGTTTTCTTTTGTTTTGATTCTATATTGTTTATTTCTGCCCTGATCTTTATTATTTCCCTTCTTCTGCTGGATTTGGGGTGCTCTTGCTGCTCTGCTTCTAGTTTCCTTGGGTGCACTGTTAGATTGTGTATTTGCGCTTTTTCTAGTTTCTTGAAATAGGCCTGGAGTGCAATGTACCATCCTCTTAGGACTGCCTTGGCTGCATCCCAAAGAGTTTGGATTGTTGTATTTTCATTTTCATGTCCTTCCATGTATTTTTTAATGTCTTTTCTAATTGCCTGATTGGTCCATTCGTTCCTTAGTAGGGTGTTCTTTAACCTCCATGTTTTTGGACGTTTTCCAGACTTTTTTCCTGCGAGTAACTTCAAGTTTCATAGCATTGTGATCTGAAAGTGTGCATGGTATGATCTCAATTCTTTTATATTTATTAAAGGCTGCTTTATGACGCAGTATGTGATCTATCTTGGAGAATGTGCCATGAGCACTTGAGAAGATAGTGTATTCCATAGCCTCTGGATGTAGAATTCTAAACATATCTGTCAAATCCATCTGGTCCAATGTGTCGTTCAGGTCCATTGTTTCTTCAGTGATTTTCTGTCTAGTTGCTGTAAGTGAAGTATTCAAGTCCCCTGCTATTAGCACATTCTTATCAATAAGATAATTTCTGTTTGTGATTCATTGTTTTATGTATTTGGGTGCTCCCAAATTCGGTGTGTAGACATTTAAGATTGTTAGCGCTTCCTGATGGATAGACCCTGTAATTATTATAGAATGCCCTTCTTCATCGCTTGTTCCTGCCTTTACTTTAAAGTCCGGTTTGTCTGATATAAGTATGGCTACTCCAGCTTTCTTTTGACTTTCAGTAGCATGACAGATATTTCTCTATCCCCTTACTTTCAATTGGAAGGTGTCCTCAGGTCTAAAACGAGAGAGAGACACACAGCGTGAACAGGAGAGGGTCAGAGGGTCAGAGAGAGAGGGAGATACAGAACCTGAAATAGGCTCCAGGCTCTGAGCTAGCTGTCAGCACAGAGCCCGACATGGGGCTCAAATCCACGAACCGTGAGATCATGACCTGAGCCGAAATCGGACGCTTAACTGACTGAGCCACCCAGGCGCCCCTCGGCTTCCTCTTTTTCTATCATTGTGTCTTCTAATTCACCTCTTCTCCTCTCTGCCTCTTCAATCCATGCAGTGGCCGCCTCCATTTTATTATGCATCTCATTTTTCGCATTTTTTAATTCATCACAACTATTTTTAAGGTCCATAATCTTTGTAACAATCGCTTCTCTGGTGTCTTCCATGCCTTTTTGAAGCCCAACAATTAATTTGATGACTATTGTTCTAAAATCTTGGTCAGTTACGTTGCTTATATCTGTTTTGAGCAATTCTTTAGCTGTCATTTCTACTGGAATTTCATTAGAGAAGAGTTCCTCTGTTTCATCATTTTGGCTAGCTTTTTGTCTCTTGTAAGTTTTAAAAGCTTGTTATGTGCTCTGCACCCGCAAGTTCTGCTATATTAAAGCAGGCTCATCGACTGTCCACGGCCTATCTGTTCAGAACGGGTTCTCTTAATGGCATTCCTCTTGCTGTGCCTTTGGTTATTTTATTTCCCTACTTGTAGTGATATTTGGGACTCTCCACCATGTGTACTTTGGCTTGTTTCTTGAGGTAGCCCTGAAAAGGAAAACAGACAAACACACAGGGAACACAAGCACACAAACACACAGACGAATCAAACAAACAAGCAACCTGAAAGGGAGAAAACATCAACAACAACAACAGAAGACAAAGGACAGTCTAAAAGCATAAAACCAGAAATCCCAGCTACAAATAAAGAGCAGGGTAGAGACAGTGCTGATGGAAGAGCATATACAAATAGAGAAATGACAGGTGTGAGGAGAAAGCGAAATTGTACAGTGACCAGGCAGAGAGACTAAAAGGCTAAATTCAGAGAGAGATAGAGGAGAATATGGTAGGAGGTGAGGCGAAAGAAACGAAGGTAATGTTACCCAAAGAAACTATATAGTCTGATTATTCCAGAGAGAGACAGAAAGGAAGGTAACCACGGAGGTGTAGAATATGGATCAAGAGAATGGACTAAATGTGACTGTTTAAGCAAACCAATGACCAGAGTGCCCAGTCCAGTGGAGGGGAGAGGTAAGAATGAGATAAGGGAAAATAGCAAGAATTGATCTAGAGTTAATCACGGCAATGCATCAATGTTGGTCTTGCCCCCGACTCCAGTAAAAAAACAAATAAACAAAAAACCCCAGCTCTCCAGCACCAGTGGGCATGGTTTGGTGTAGGCAGGTCTTGCCTCCACTGTGGGTCCCTCAAACTGCTCCCTGAGGTCCCGCCTTTGTGGTTGTGGGTAGAAGAGTGGCAGCGCCCCAGTCACTTCTCGAACCAAGTGTTGCAAATCACTCTTTTGGGTCAGATCTCCCTGTGCCTGGGGCGTAGCCAAGGTGGGCTGTGTTCTATGTCCAAAGCCCCGCCTCATTTCCAGATTTTAGTCCCTGAGCTTTAATAATACCACCCGAGATGTAATCCTGCAGGCCGAGCTGCTTCCTAGACTGGGATTGAGTAAGGGGAGTAGGGGAGCAGTTTCTCCTGGCGCCGCCTGGGACGGGGGTGGAGGGGGGGGTGCCCAGCCCAAAGAAAGCACCACAGCTAGAGATAGGATCTCTCTCCGATTGCCCTACAGTTAGAGATGGGATGATAGGATCCCTCTCCTTCCCAGGCTGAGTTTTTCTCTTCTCCAGGGACAGTTCTGTGAGTTGTTTCAGCCATTCTTTCTGTTCCCCTTGTCTCTCCATGGCTCTCCGCCCAGGGGGCTCCCTCCGTGCCTCAGGTGCGGCCCGTCTTTATCTTCCCGGGTTCACAATCATGCACCTTGAGGCTGGCTTCTCAGTGGACTCTGTCTCTTTTCCTCCCAGATTCTTGTGGTTCACTTTCCTATGGCTTCAGTCCTTCTTTGTTTGAGAAATGCGGACAGGCAAAAACTACAGAGCTCCATCCTTGTCTTCTGTCTCGCCTCTGGTTTTTGTTAATGTACATAGTTTTAATGGGAGAACTGTGAACTAGTTTTGGGATTTGTATCATCAAGATTTTTATAGTGCATTCTGTAGAGTTATTTTCAAGCATGTGCATCAATGGAAATATATGCTTTCATATACACCTCTGTTTCTTTATTTGATACTTTACCAGAGGCCATCAAAGTAGGGATAGTATTAATATCCTTTCTTTATGATGAGAAGCTCACTTTGCTCAAGGTTACATAATTTTGTTGTAAATGTCAAACTAGACTCAGAGTTTTTGAGTAGATCCTTCCTAGCAGCCCATGACATGAATAAAACCCACAAAAATACTTTCAGCATCCAATGATGCCTACACTACAGACTTCTTTCTGGGCCATCCATTTTAATGAAGGATTGACTTAGGTTGTACAAGCAAAAGCATATGAAGTTTTGTCCTCTATTAATATTAGTAATTGAAAAAGTGGGCTCTAACGTCCTCAGGTTGGTTTGAGACTGTCTTATCTGCATTACAGGCATGGAGATGTGTAGCCAGGATATGTTTCTCTGCCCCTCAGAAGTCCCATAATATATAGTGATATGTATTGAAACACATAAGGGACATTTGGGTAATTAGAAGTCCTTCGGCATGATTTTTCCAGAAGCCTTGCCATAAAATGAAAAGTGTTTGGACATTTTCAGCTGTGAAGAATTTGTTTGGATCTTAATTTTCATGGTAAGTGAAATGGGCTTATTTTATCTCTGCCGCCTCCCATGTACCTTTCTCCAACCTCTGTTTTGTGTTTGGAAAGACTTTTAGAAATGGAAACTCAAGATAGAAACTAAATGACAAAGTAGATGTTACCTGGGATATTTTGTTAGCTTACATGAGCATGCAGAATTAAACATGACCTAATTCAAATGTTTATTTTAATATTGCATCTTGGGGTGGACCCTCCAAAGTGCCAGGAAACACGAACTCACCTCTCCTTTTTATAACTGCAGCCCATCCACACCTTCAACGACTCCTTTTGCTCTTTAGAATCACCTTCAGGTACCACTGTTTTCTATGTATCTAGTACATATCTGACTTAGTTTTAAGAATTCTCCAGATTTGGGGACCTGGGTGGCTCAGTGGGTTAACTGACTTTGGCTCAGGTCATGATCTCTTGGTCTGTGGGTTCAAGCCCTGCATCAGGCTCTGTTCTGACAGCTCAGCACCTGGAGCCTGCTTCATATTCTGTGTCTCCCTCCCTCTCTGCCTTCCCCAATTTATGCTCTGTCTCTCTCAAAAATGAGTAAGTGTTTAAAAATTTTTTTTGAAAAAAAAAAAGAATTTTCCAGATTCTTCTTAATATGCAGTGCTCAAATTCCGATCTTGCCAAGTCCTGCACCGGTTACATATAACACATTAGTTTTACTTCTCTGTATCATTCCAAACCCAATTAAAGAACAATGGAGTGGGATCGATGATATCAGGGTTCTGATCCCACATCTGCCATAAAGTAATTGTGTCCCCTTGGGAAAATCATAAGTTATTTTGGATCCCTTTCCTTTTCTTTATTTTGACAGAGTTTTGTCCTAGATGATTCAAAATAGCATGTGTACTGTTTGAGTAATAGTTTAAATGTTACTGTTACTCTAAACGAATGAGGACAACTGTGTGCACAAAACTGTACATCATTTCTGTGACTGTGGTTTTTGAGCTGCCTCCATTTTACAGATGATAAGAAGACAGAGCACAGCAGAGGCAGATTATTTAACCAGAGGCTCCAAAGTAGATGGTACTAAACCACAAGTTTCCTTTTCTTTTTTCTGAAGCTCATTTAGCCAAAACATAGGCTGCTGAATATTAAGCTGTGAAGCATATTATCAGTGTATTTAAGGGAGGCTATTCTTATGGGATTGCCAATTAATAGCAGGAAGGTTTGAAATTCTTACAAGATCATGTAATCTTGTGAGATTTACAGCTTTATTTTCATATCAAGCAAGTCCTTCCAGTGTCAGGTAATCATCTGAACCAACTTCTGGTTGCTTCTCTGAACTGAACTTCTGAACCTCTTGAGGTTTTCTTCTTGCTATCTGAAGTTCATGCCAGCATAGCCTTTTTTTAGACTACATTCAGGTCTAGTTTCAATGTAAGAAAGAGAGATTCAGTGAGTCAGGGTAGGGATTAAGCCCTCCTTCTCAGAGTGGTATCTTATTTTTCAGAGAGAGAGAGAGATAGAGAAAGCATGAGCGGGGGAGGGACAGAGGGAAAGGGAGACAAGAGAGACACAGAATCTGAAGCAGGCTCCAGGCTCTGAGCTGTCAGCAAAGAGCCCGACACGGGGCTCGAACTCAGGAACTGCAAGGTCATGACCTGCGCTGAAGTCAGATGCTTAACCGACCAAGCCACCCAGGTGGCTGAGCATGCCAGAATTTACATTGCCACTCTGAAACATCATAAGACCTTAGGACAAATTACTTCCCTAAACTTTTTCCTGCATCTTAGAAAAATAACACCCTTGCCCAAAATGTCCATGTCCTAATCCCCGGAACCTGAGAATATCACCTTCAAGGGCAAAAGGGATCTTGTAGATGGAAGTGTTAAGGATCTTAAGATGGAGATATTATTTTGGATTATCCGATGAGCCCCAAAAGTAATCCCAAGTGTTCTACGAGAAAGGTGGAAGGAGATTTTACTACAATTAAAGAGAATGTGTTCATGAAACAGGGATTAGGTTAATGTGGCCAAAAGCTAGGAATGGTGGCAGCCACCAGAAGCTAGAAAAGGTAAGGAAATGGAGCTTCTAGAGGGAGCACAGCCCTGCCAACTCCTGATTACAGCCTAGCAAAAATGGCTTTGGACCTCTGACGTTGAGGATTCTAAGAGAATAAATGTGTTTTAAACCACCAAGTTTATGGTGACTTTTTATAGCAGCCATAGGCAACACGTACCTCACAGAACTGTTACTCCAGATAAAATGTGTGACTGGTGGTTTGTGAGTTCAAGCCCTGCACTGGGCTCCATGCTGACAGCACAGGGTCTGCTTGGGATTCTCTGTCTCCCTATTTGCCCCACCCTACTCTCAAATAAATAAACATTAAAAAAATGTGTAACTGGAAATACACTTAGTAATGTGTTTAACACAGAGTAGGGATGCTGTAAAATGTATGTCCTGTTTTGAAACTGAAGTTTGGTTTGAGGGATCATTGAAACCAGTACAATGGTCACCATTTTTTAATATATATATTTTACCATTTTAGTTATTTTTGAGAGACAAAGAGAGACAGTGGGAGTCAGGGAGGGAAGAAAGAGAGGGAGACACAGAATCCAAAGCAGGCTCCAGGCTCTGAGCTGTCAGCACGGAGCCTATGGTGGGGCTTAAACCCACAAACTGTGAGACCATGACCTGAGCTGAAGTCGGAGGCTTAACTGACTGAACCACCCACTCACCCCCAGTGGTCAGCATTTTTGTCTGTGTTCATCCTGGTAAAAATGCCTAGACACCTGCTAGGACGATATCTCTACTCCCCCACAACCCCACACTTCCTAGTCCTTAGAGGGGAAAGATTCCTTCTCCTCACTTAAGTCACATTATTATTTTCCTTTCTACTTTTTATTTTCATTACTCTTCATTCAACCAGTCTTTCTGAACTTTAAAGAAAACCAAGTCATTTCTCAGTGGATTCAGGTACTCTCTTAAATGAACATCCCAACCAGCATCTGATTATTTCTAAGGCTCATTACCAGAAATTTCTGAACTTAGCTCCTCTTCAGTTTCTGCTGTCATTCATTTTCTCATTTCTCCCTTCTGCTTTTAGTTCAGTCTTGACAACTTAGTCCTTTCCCTAAACACAGCTTTTAATAAGGTAACACAGCAAAGTGACAAAAGTCTAGATGGCCTGGCTTCAAATCTTGGGTTTTGCCATCTACTTAATGCATGACGTTGGACAAGCTATTTAACCTCTCT
>NW_027551560.1:5968252-6022295 GCF_008692635.1 Crocuta crocuta | reverse complement strand
CCCCCCCCCCCCCCCCCCCCAGAAGTGGCTATTAGGAGTGATACCTACTGCTATTATGAAGAGAAGTGAGTTGATCTTTGCTAGGTCCTTAGAATAGTGCTGGTCACAGTGCAAGCACTACAAATGTGCCTGCCAGCAACGATAAGGGCAAAGTTCAAACATATAACATTCTCAGCTTTTTGTCATATCTTCAAGATATTTATTTGGTGAAAGCAATATAAGNCCACCCAGGTGGCTGAGCATGCCAGAATTTACATTGCCACTCTGAAACATCATAAGACCTTAGGACAAATTACTTCCCTAAACTTTTTCCTGCATCTTAGAAAAATAACACCCTTGCCCAAAATGTCCATGTCCTAATCCCCGGAACCTGAGAATATCACCTTCAAGGGCAAAAGGGATCTTGTAGATGGAAGTGTTAAGGATCTTAAGATGGAGATATTATTTTGGATTATCCGATGAGCCCCAAAAGTAATCCCAAGTGTTCTACGAGAAAGGTGGAAGGAGATTTTACTACAATTAAAGAGAATGTGTTCATGAAACAGGGATTAGGTTAATGTGGCCAAAAGCTAGGAATGGTGGCAGCCACCAGAAGCTAGAAAAGGTAAGGAAATGGAGCTTCTAGAGGGAGCACAGCCCTGCCAACTCCTGATTACAGCCTAGCAAAAATGGCTTTGGACCTCTGACGTTGAGGATTCTAAGAGAATAAATGTGTTTTAAACCACCAAGTTTATGGTGACTTTTTATAGCAGCCATAGGCAACACGTACCTCACAGAACTGTTACTCCAGATAAAATGTGTGACTGGTGGTTTGTGAGTTCAAGCCCTGCACTGGGCTCCATGCTGACAGCACAGGGTCTGCTTGGGATTCTCTGTCTCCCTATTTGCCCCACCCTACTCTCAAATAAATAAACATTAAAAAAATGTGTAACTGGAAATACACTTAGTAATGTGTTTAACACAGAGTAGGGATGCTGTAAAATGTATGTCCTGTTTTGAAACTGAAGTTTGGTTTGAGGGATCATTGAAACCAGTACAATGGTCACCATTTTTTAATATATATATTTTACCATTTTAGTTATTTTTGAGAGACAAAGAGAGACAGTGGGAGTCAGGGAGGGAAGAAAGAGAGGGAGACACAGAATCCAAAGCAGGCTCCAGGCTCTGAGCTGTCAGCACGGAGCCTATGGTGGGGCTTAAACCCACAAACTGTGAGACCATGACCTGAGCTGAAGTCGGAGGCTTAACTGACTGAACCACCCACTCACCCCCAGTGGTCAGCATTTTTGTCTGTGTTCATCCTGGTAAAAATGCCTAGACACCTGCTAGGACGATATCTCTACTCCCCCACAACCCCACACTTCCTAGTCCTTAGAGGGGAAAGATTCCTTCTCCTCACTTAAGTCACATTATTATTTTCCTTTCTACTTTTTATTTTCATTACTCTTCATTCAACCAGTCTTTCTGAACTTTAAAGAAAACCAAGTCATTTCTCAGTGGATTCAGGTACTCTCTTAAATGAACATCCCAACCAGCATCTGATTATTTCTAANCCCCCCCCCCCCCCCCCCCCAGAAGTGGCTATTAGGAGTGATACCTACTGCTATTATGAAGAGAAGTGAGTTGATCTTTGCTAGGTCCTTAGAATAGTGCTGGTCACAGTGCAAGCACTACAAATGTGCCTGCCAGCAACGATAAGGGCAAAGTTCAAACATATAACATTCTCAGCTTTTTGTCATATCTTCAAGATATTTATTTGGTGAAAGCAATATAAGTCTTTTCAAGGGAAACACAAATGTATTTCTATCCAGGAAAGTAGTTTTCAATTAGTGTCCATGTGGCTAGTTTAGGTGTTTCACCTCAATGTTTCCAAATTTCTATACGACAGAACCTGGGTTTAGTCCAGTGAAAAATTAGAAACATGAGCTTCTGTTTGAAACCCCTTACCTTAAGGCCTCCCACCCTCATCGCTTTGCCCATTAACTTTCATGTGTCCTCCATGCTCTGAAAATATACTTCTAAGAAAGTCTCTGATGTCCGGTTTAGCATGGATTTAAGACAAAGGCACTGTTTACACGAGAGAGACGAGTTTTCAGGACTGGCTTTGTCTTGCTTTGTTTGGTTGCCCTCCTCACAGCGGCAGATTCAGTGGAGATTCATGTCGTGGCTCTAATTCATAGCACCTGTTTGATTATGCGAGCCTCGTTTCTCCCATCTGGAAGGGGTATCTGAGGGCAATGCTCTGTCTTCGGGACTGCTAAAAACAACATGTCCAGCTCAGGTGTGAACTGCTGCCAGGAAGCCTGGTTATATCACATCACCCCAGGATCCTAGCAGAGATTGGGTCAAGAAGGGCCTAAGCAGGCTTATCACAGTCAGGTTGTTTCTAGATCTGTAAATTGAACATATTTAAGGCAAGAGAGACATGCATCTGGAAGTCAGAACTACTGAAAATTTTCACAAGCTACCTTTTGGTTCTTGAGAAATAGAAGTAGGGAAAATGTCCTGCTTGTTGCTGAGAGTTTTCGCCCAAAATGTTTAATCTTATAAAATGTTTGGGGCCTTTGGTGAGCTCTCACGTAAGGCCCAGTCCAGTGTTTGGTGCAACGTGGAACGGGGACTTCCTGGGGCACAGGCTGAAGTCCGTATGGCTGTTTCTCCTACAAAGTTACACAATTAGGATGATGGGGCCAGAATTATGCATTTTTCACAATTAGTGATTAGTGAGCATTTCTGACCTTGACTAAAGGCAGTCTGAGGGGTCCCTCTGGCTCCCTCCCTTCTTGGGTCCTATCTTTCAGTGTTATAGCTTCCTAACTGAGGAGGGGAGGTGCAAGCATTCTAGAAAAGGAAGGGACCCAGCCAAGTAAATCAAAGAATATCAAGTTTGAAAATAAAATATATTTAACATGCAAATAATTCAAAGATTAAAAGAGGGAAATAGTTCAAACGTTAGGAAAAATAATTTAAAATATATGAGAAGCATAAACCAAACTAAAACATAACATGATTTTGAACAACTGATGTTTTAAAGACAAGGAGCGCTATACTGGCAGAGTAGGAAATACAATCCAATCACACTATTTTCCCCAGGACTAAGTGATACTTTTTCAATATAGTTGATTGGTTTTCAACCCTTAGAGCCAACCTGTGGAGAAAACACAGAACACTTTGCTACAGCTGTATGGCAAAATGTAAATGCTAACAGCAAAAATAAGAGCAAGCACATATTCACAGAAGGTGGTTTGTACGAGGTGAAAGGAAAGGCAGAGGGGCTACAGAGCACAGCCTCATGCACTGAGAGAATCATGAGATTGAGGTGAAAGTTAATAACACAAGATATAAATAATAATAGCTAACGTTTCTTGAGCTCTCCTGTGTGTTAGACACTAAAGGCTAAAAATGCATTATTAGTTGCATTAGCACAAGCAACCCCATAAAGTAGAGAGGAATCCTTTCCCCTGGTTTATGGATGAGAAAACAGTGGGCACAGTGGGATGTGGACATTTCACAGGGGTACAGAGCTAATAAAAGTTGAAGAGCAAGGACTCTAATTCAAGCAGCCCATCTCCAGGACCAGGGCTTTCAGGCATCTGCTACCACTTCCCTCACCAATAGAGTCAGCAAAGTTACATGAAGTTACAAGAGAGAAGCAGCCAAATTATTTAAATATGATGTATTGGAAAGGAAGCAGGAGGGAAAACAGGGGGAGTGGAGTTTTGTCTTCCTCCATCATGGCAAAGTGGTGAAAATATTGTTTAAAATGAGTATGTCATGATGCACCAAGATAAGCATCATGTTTAGGACTGAGGGGATGACATCAAAGTAGCAAAAAACGGTCTCTGGAAATGGGAACTCAGGAGAAAAGGGCTACATTTCAATATGATTCAAGTTGCTATTATGCTTATGTATTATTTTCAAACCAATAAAATGTTTCTGTTTATTTAGAAATTGCTTCTAGGGGGCTTAGTAGATAAAGTGTCCAACTTCAGCTAAGGTCATAATCTCGCGGTTCATGGGTTCAAGACTCATGTCGGGTTCTATGCTGATGGCTCACAGCCTGGAGCCTTCTTCAGATTCTGTGTCCCCCTCCCTCTCTGCTCCGCCCACCCCCCCGAAATAAACATTAAAACAAATTTTAAAAAATAGAAATTTCTTCTACTGTGTAAGTGCATCAAAACATAAAATTCAAGGGGCATTTGGGTGGCTCAGTCAGTTGAGTGTCCAACTTCGGCTCAGGTCATGATCTCACGGTTTGAGATCCGTATCAGGCTCTCTGCTATCAGCTGGGAGCCCGCTTCAGATCCTCTGTGTCCCTGTCTCTCGGCTCCTCCCAACTCGTGCTCTCTCTCAAAAATAAATATTTAAACAAACATGAAATTCAAAATCTTCTTTACATCTACCACATATTTGTTAAATGTCTTATCAGGATATTACTTTTAGCTTGAAGGCTTTAAAAAAATCAGCAGGTACGAATGTTTAAAAGTTGTCTCTGTTAATATTACCAGGCATGGCTGAGAGAGGATGCAGGACTATTAGAAGCAAACTGGATTTCAACCCTGCTTCAGAGAGGCAGTTCTGACTACAAAGGGCAGGCAGTTCTCTGCAGTCACAGAGCAGGAGCAATGCCATGCATTTTTAGGCTCGGTTATTGTAGCTTTCCATGTGTTTACTTCATAAAAGTAGGCACTTTTATGCTTCTCTTAAATTGACATCTCCTATTTTAATTGTCTGGTGAAGGCAACTAAAGCATTATTGCCTAAGGAACTAATTAAGTGTAGATATATATATCTCCTATCTCCATCCATGTATGTAAGTAAGGAAGTATGTACGTATGTATGTATCTATCTACTATGCATCTATCCTTATTTATAGAACAGAAGAACAACAATGATTTAAATTAATTCCTTACCTTATTTTTAGCCTTTCCAAAATCTTGCAAGGTAAATAGGCCATGGAAAAAGCGCTGAGTTCACCGAGATACTTGAAAGATGGCTCTACTGTTTGTCATTGTGCAACCAATAAATGTTGCAGGGAATTCAACCCACATCTTCTCTCTCCTCCTCTCTTACCTCCCTTTGCTGACTCTATTCCAGGCATATTAGTTTATAATTGCTCCCTGAGGATATCAGGTACCTTTCCTCTGAGCTTTTGCAGTGATTATTCCTGTTATCTGGAACACTCTCCCCTCAGACATTTGCTTCATTCACCTCTCTCTAGCCTGTTCACATCCCACCTTCCTAGTGAGGCTTATCCTGTTCACCATTTATCGAACGCTGTGATTCTGCCTATAATCTCAGTGCTCCATACACTGCTTTATTCTCCATAACATTAGTTACCGGCCAGCCTATTAGATCCTTTGCATGTTTATATTTCTGCTCCCCTGCACCTAGAATGTAGGCTCCACACAGTCAAGAATTTTGCCTTTTTCAATTCTAGTGGAGATCCAGCAAAAAAAGTCTAGGGTCAACCAGAACTGGGCATAATTGTAACCTGTGTGATTTGATACGTTAGTGATTTAGATCAGAGCTGGGCCAGTTACTGAAGAGGACCTCCTCCACTGCATTGAAGCAGCACAATAAGTTCAAAGAAACTGAAGTTTCCAGCAATTACAGAGCAGGTATATGCTGTTTTTCCCTTCATTCCTCTAGGCTCACATCTATCCTCCCTGGGTGATAAGGGAATGTGTAAGAATGACTGGCCTAAGTCTAAATTAAATATGAAGACATACAAAAAAATATATTCAAACATTTCTTTAAAAAAATCATTGAGTGGTTTCCTTTGACACATTAGGGGTTATCTAGCCTCTAGTAAGGTCAGAGCAGGGGGAGAGAAGGGTAAAACACAGAGGGAAGAGGCAAGGGTGAGTCACCTCATCTCTCCCTCCTTTGTACTTTCCTTCCTCCTGGACTGTCATCCCTTACATTCAAAATACAGACTGCAGACGTCAGCACATGCAGGTAGAACATGCAGCCACTTCCACACCCCAGTCACCGTGACATGGAAAATTCTGCATCCTTAAGTCTGGCTCAAACCATCACCATTCACACAGGTTCATTCTTTCTCTACTGCTGAGTCAGAAAGACACATGAGCAAAGGCAGATAAATAAGAACAAAAGTTTATGCACATATGTGTAGAAGTACACAATGTGGGAAGGATAAAAACCCATTGAGGCAAATGGGTTGGGGAAACAACTACAGACAGCAGGGGTGTCCTGCTAGTTCCAAGACCAGAGAAAACTGGCCAGGAGCTTGGGTCAGCCGCGTTCACGGTCACGCCAGGGATGGCACAGTTGATGATTGATGCAACTTTCTTCTATTTTCCACCATTGGAACTTCTTGAATCTGTTGTCGTTCTGGAGTGGTTCTAAACTGGGGCTCATGTGCCCCTTGCCCTCCAAAACACACACATGCACAGAAATACACAAAAATACACAGGTGCACACTATGCACACACTTGCTATATGAAGAGATCAGGTTAAGTGTCACTTAAAGGGCTTGGGCCCCTTTCTGGTGCAACAAAGTCCATTTCCAGTTACATACAATTTGTAGAGGAATATTTGGTCCTTATTTGTTGAAATTCATGACCAGAGAAAGGAATTGTATGGTGGCTCTGATGAAGCCCTAGGCAGGTGATGAAGGTGCTCTAGTCATGCCCAGAGCACAGGCACAGTTGACCAAGATAAACACAGTGCTTGCTCCCGCAGAGGAGTACCTGACTAGGGTGAGCCCAGGTTCTGTTTAAAATTTCATGGAGCTATCCCCCATCGCATGACCAGCACTGGGCTTGGTGGGGGAACACATGTGTTGTGTGTGGATGAGGGACCGGAAGTGTATCCAGTCATAGCAGGCGTGGAGCTCTTCCCCAGAGCAGCACCTGTGTTGGGGTAAGTGAGCTCCCAGTGTTCTTGGGGGGGAGGGGGAGCTGACACAGAGCCCTGCCATCACAGATGTGATAGTGTCTACATCTGCTACAGCACTTGCTGCATCTGCCGTGGGTCCTCCACAATTATTCTGCTGTGAAGCAAGAGTACCAGGTCCTACCATCATGAGAATGACCTTGTCCCCTCCGAGCTTACTGACTGTCTGCTGGGCAGGTGGACCGCCGTTACTGGGAAGGAACGTGGAACTACAAGTGTGTCCAAGCACAGACTTGATGCTGCCACTTGCAACTGCGACTGAGGCAGTGTGGCCCGGCAAGCCGCGGGGGCTCTGTGCTGGGTGAACACATGTGTCTTCTCCAACACAGTGGCTCTTCCACATGGAGCAATTTGTTTTTGTGTAGACGAATCCAGGGAGCACTTATAGTTACGAGGAACATCTGCATCTCCATCTGTGGAAGCAGCGTGGCCCTCTCCCACTCCTCCACCACCTGGGTTTTTGACGGTTGGCCTCCTGCTGCTCAGATTTGAGGAGGAGACTGCCATGTCCCCTGACACACCTCATGTCCACAGTGGTGGCTCTTTCACGTGGGTCAAGTTTACTTTGTGTAGATGGGTCCCAGGTAGGTTTATGGGTACCAGGCACAGCTGAGTCTCCATTCCTGGGAGCAGCATGGCCCTCTCCCACCACTGTACCACCGGGGTTTTTGACGGTTGGCCCCTTGCTGCTCATATTAAAGGCATAGGCTGCCTGATCTCCTGACCGGCACCTCTTCTCCAGGATGGCAGCACTTTCACATGCGGAACATTTTCTTTGCCTGGATGAGCCCCCAGGACACTTACAGGTCATGGAGGCTATGGAGTCTCCACCTGTGGGAAGGCTGGAGTCCCGGCCCACTGCTCCAAGAACTGGGTATATGGGTGGGCCCCCAGTGCCTGGATTGAAGCTGGAACCAGCATTGTGTCCAAATGCTACCCGGGCCACAACAGTACTGCTACCAGGTGATGTCTTCTCAGAACCAGGAACCACTGTGTAAAGTGGCACATGGTTGTCCCTGGACACAGGGGAGGAACAGATGATGGGAGCCTGAGATGGAGAGGTAGTGTCCATGGCTTCACTGTCAGAAGCTGAGTTACAGTTTGCAGGGGGCTTGCCTACTGGAGTGGAGGTGACACCAGAACCCCCAAGGGGCAAATTCATGGAAACAGCAACACTTGGTGGTAAAGATGGAGGAACAGATGGGACTGGGGGCCTGGCACACTGGTCAGCCAAGTCCGCTGTAGCAATAGGGACTTGCACAGTGTTAATACCCGAAGGCAGACAGTTCACAGTTTCTGTTGCAAGTATGGAGAAAGCAGGGTCAGGCAGAGTGTCCGAGCAGTCTGCTTTGATCTCGCTCTGTCCTCCAAAGTCTTATTTCTCTGACATTTGATATTCTTCAGGGTGTCCAGGTTTTTGTCCATAGCTATGCAAGGCAGCTTAGGAGGTGGGGGCAACTGTGGCTGTGGTGGTGGCAGCAGCAGAGAAGGTGGCATGGATCTCTTCCGTTTGCAGGGCCTACTGCTGGCAGATACAGGGGTAAAGGAGCTCCCTGATGACATGCCTGAAGGCTCCTTAGCCTGTTTCTCTTTCCTGCCAACAGGCTGATGCTTTTCACCTAACACTTCCTTTGTTGATGTCACGCCTGACAAACTGTCCTCTGGAGGACTAGGATGGAGGTCCAAAGGTGCAGGGCTGCACTGCCAGGAGCTGAGACGTCCACTGGTCTCCAGGGGACTAGATCTTAACTGCATATCCCCGCAGCTACGGGGGGGCTCTGTTCCCTCCATCCCGCCCTTTGATCTCTACAGGATCCTCCATGTTTACTCTGGGATCTTTTTGGGCCTTCTCCATCCCATTTGGGCACAAAAGTATGAGGCACCTGGATGGGACTGGCTCCGCAGCCCCCTCTCCAGTCTCAGAGAGCGAATGCTGGAGAGTTAATTTGCGCCCCAGAGGAGGGATTCTTCTGGCTGTGGAGTGTCCAAAACATCACTGAATTACGAGAAGACAGCCCAGGTTTTTTGGGAGGGTTACTCCAGTTCACCAAGGGGAGGATGCCCAGAGAGCTACATGCAGCCTGCGGGACGGAGTACCACCTCCTCGGCTCCACGTGAAAGCTAGCTGGTAAAGGCCTGTGATCCGGGTGGAATAGCCTGCGCCCAGGGTCCAGGGCAGGTGAAGGAGCCGCGGGGTGGCCCCTGCCAGGTGGTGGATGGGGATCACGGGATGGTGGCGGCAGTGGCTATGGAGTGGGAAACTTTGAAACTTCCAAGAAGATTGCCCATATTGAGCTGGTTGTGCGCCAAAGGATCAGAGGTTGAAGTCTAAATGCTGGAGAGCCCCTCCGGAGCTTCTGACTCTTCTCGAGGTCAAACACGCACTGAGTCTGAACTGTCCAGCCTGGCCCTAGTGATGCATCCCTGGGACACGTCACAAAGGAGGGCGCGCACGCGCAGTGCGGCAAGAGACCACAGCACGGAGCAAAGGGGAGGCCCCAGAGCCCCGCCCTTAGATTCCAGTGCCTGGGACTTCCGGTCACCTGTGGCCGTGGGTAAGCTGTCTGCTGCCCTTGGTCGGTGCGCCCGTTGGCACGTGTACACAACCAGCAAGGCCACTGCGTGGGGACTGTAGGGGACTGCGGTGGTTGCCAGGCCCCTCAGCGCCTCGGTGTGTGTCGCCAGCCTTTCCCCCAAGAAAGACGAGCGCTGGGGGCCTCCCAACGCTGCGAGGGAGCGGCCCGCTGCCCCCGGGACCCTCTCTGCTTCCCTGCGAGGCTTCGAGCCAGCTGCATCTTCGCTAGGGCTGCCCAGGCTTTCAGCATCGCCCTCCAGACAGCGCCAGTTTCCAAGCAGTCGCCAAAGCCTGACCTGACTGGATGCTGCGCCCCAAGACCTCCTTTCCTGGCAGGCAGGTTCTTGCTTTCTTCCTTTTGAGGAATTTGGCAAAACAGCATTTATAATTTAGACCGCCCCTCAGGTCACACAGGTGGTGGTGGCTTAGCTGGGATTCAAGCCCAGCGTAGTGACTCCCAGACTCTTGACTGTGGTGCCTCCTTACCATATATGCATCACGTGTTACCATGTTTTCTTTTTCTTTTTCCTAGTTCTTAGGGTACTTAGCACGGTGTCATATTTACAGTGAGCACAGGCACTGCCCAGGACCTGGCCTTCGTTGAACAAAACTCAACTCATAGATTCATCAGGAACCCACAATGGGTTCTGGTCTCAGAAGATGTAGGTCATGGACCACCAGTGGTAAGCATAGTACCATCCCACATCTGTAACTGAGCCTTGCAGCCCAGATTTTCTCTTTGGTCTACTCTGAAGAATCCAAATATGTAAGATTGTATGTAAAGACTATAAGTAAAAATATAAAAGACTGTATTCTAGATACATTGTGGTCTACCTGGAAGAAATTCTCCTGTGGATTAGTCCATAGGGATTAGAAGCCAGATTCTCTGGTCTTCTAGGAATATGTCTAGTAAGGCATCTCACTAATGTCTAGAAAGCAACCACGCCATTTATTGTAAGTTAAGACGGGAGCAACATATCGGATTAAAGAGAGGTCAACACAATTTGGTCGTTGTGAGCATGCCAGCCAGGTTCATTCTTCACCTCACATTGTTGGCACTTAAACAGAATTCTAGAGATTCTTAGGACCAAGAGGGGAGAGATATGCTTGTGTGTCTGGCAAGAGAAACATGTATTATTGTCTAGGAGCTGGAAGCTTCAGCATGAGGAAGGTTTGAAAAATTTTGGGCTACACGTGGCTTTACCTAGTTTGAGTCTCCTTTCTGTGGCTTACTTCACTGAAGTGTTTTCCCTCCCACGGGACTGGTGCTGCATATCTGGGACATGACATGCATAAGTTTCAGAACTAAGAATCCTATTGACCAGTAAAAATATATATATTAAAAAATTCATATATATTATATATACATCTATAGACACACAGTAAAATCTTGGATTGTGAGTAACTTGTTCTCCAAGTGTTCTGCAAGACGAGTAGACATTTCTGATAAATTTTAACTAGATAAACGAAGGATGTCTTGCTATACAAGGAGTACATGATGCCAAAAGTCACATGACAATTGAGCCAATGGTTCTCTCTCTCTGTCAGTCTATTTCTCTGAGGAATTGTGGGTGATTGTCTCCATGCTCTGATGCTCTGTCTCAGGCCACGGTGTTTGGCAGAAATCAGTGAGTTTTCAGAACATTGGAAGGTGTCCACAACTGGCACTGGTGTCTTTTTTGTCACTTCAAAGCACCTCTGGGCAGTCCTTTGCTTTTCCATACAAGAGTGAGCTCAGGAATGCTTTGCTTCATTCTAGGTCAAACTGCCTGCAGATAGAGACCCTTTCCTCTGCTGCCTTGTTGCTGGTTACATTACATAGAGCATATGACAAGAACTTATTAATACTGTAGTATAGTCAATATCCGTTAGCGATAATGAAACTCATCCTACACAAGAATCCTTTTCTCTCTTGTCTCCTTTGCACCAGCCACAAAGGTTTTCAAAGGTAAGTACAGGTTAATTTGTTTATTTTTCTTTATATATTGTTTTTCTTTATCATTTTGTACTATAGTGCAGTGTTGTAATGATATTTACATGAATATTTTTGGGTTGTGGAACAAATCATCTGAGTTTCCATTATTTATTATGGGGAAACTGGCTTTTATAGATAAGTGCTTTGGATTACAAACATGTTTCCGGAACAAATTATGCTTGTGAACCAAGGCTTTACTGTCTTTATCTTTTCATATTTAAAATAGCACTGTGCATAATTCATGTATTACAAAATTAGCTTTAGTGCTCTGGTTATGAGAGCTTTTAGCATGTTAGGGCAAATTTGGACTTCCATCCCCAACAACCTTGAGGGTTGGTAGGACATAAAAGTTTTTGCTCAGACCCTAATTCTGTTTGGAAAAAAAAAAAAGAGAAATATTATAAGCCCTTACTAATCTCTCTAAGAGCAAAAATGATTTCCAGATAAGACATTTAACCACAAGTCCTTTGATATCATTTGAGTTCAATAAGGAAAGTTTCTTGGCAGTGTTTGTTTGAACAGAAATAGCAAGCTTACACAAATTTTGGGCAAAGATTTCTTATTAGAACTCTGAAAGAGATGGTGATGTCAGATATATTTGAAAACAATAAATGACAATCATGTAATTTCCATCATATTACTTCTCAGGGAGGAAAAATTAAGCATATGATGCATGTTAGGGCTTCAGGACAATACAAGGAAATTGGGGTAAGGGTATCACAGAAAAATCTCCCTCTTGACTTCTATTGTCAAATGGGAATAGACAGATATGATGNATCATTATTAATAAATTATTAATTAATGATTAAATTAATCAATTAAAAATATTTAAATAATAACCACAAATTATAGTTGCCAGGAAGATTCCTTCTCATTTGACAATTTGTGAAGCAACAATCTCCAGTTATAGTCCATGAAGCCATGGGTGTGTAGTCTTGGATGGAGTTGTAGTAGTGACAATGAACCAGAGCTGACACCCTGTGGTTCAACACTCCGTCCCTGTTCCCTTGTCTTGCTCACTAATAATCTGTTGTAATTCCTACAGAGTTACTATGGAGGGAACACTGAGTGACCCATGGAACTCATTACATGAACTTTTTTTTCCCATAAAATAACTTTTGTCTCTTCTTTTCAATCCCTATTCTTTCTTCTCATGACTATAAACAGGGCTCAGCAGAAACAGACTGGCCTTGTGCAGACCCTTCTTTGGACAGTCTTTTCTCGATCATTCTGTTCATAGTGGTATTTTTACACTTGTATTAAATATGGTTTCAGGATGAACAGAAAGTGTGTTTTTCTAGTCTTCCGCCTTGAACTGAAAATACCTGTTGATTTTAGCATTGAACATTCTCATATTAAAAAAACTCAACCTTGGCATTCACATTCACCTTTTCTTGAGAAATCGCTAAGGATTTAGGATGTAGTCATTTCTAGTGGGATAATAACATCTATCTCATGGAGTTGATTTGAGGATTAAATGAGATAATGAAAATGAAAATGACTTGTAAAGTCTAAAGTTGTGTAAGAGGCTTGTGTGAGGGGATGATAATAGAGAAGTATGCAGCTCTGTACTTTTCGCCCACCTGCATATCTCAAACAAAGAAGGACTGAAGCCATAGGAAAGTGAACCACAAGAATCTGGGAGGAAAAGAGACAGAGTCCACTGAGAAGCCAGCCTCAAGGTGCATGATTGTGAACCCAGGAAGATAAAGATGGGCCGCACCTGAGGCACGGAGGGAGCCCCCTGGGCGGAGAGCCATGGAGAGACAAGGGGAACAGAAAGAATGGCTGAAACAACTCACAGAACTGTCCCTGGAGAAGAGAAAAACTCAGCCTGGGAAGGAGAGGGATCCTATCATCCCATCTCTAACTGCACGGCAAGGGAAACAATCCATAAAACTAATAGGCAACCGACGGAATGGGAAAAGATAGTTGCAAATGGCATATCGGATAAAGGGCTAGTATCCAAAATCTATAAGGAACTCACCAAACTCCACACCCGAGAAACAATCCAGTGAAGAAATGGGCAGAAGACATGAACAGACACTTCTCCAGAAAGGACATCCAGATGGCCAACAGACACATGAAACGATGCTCAGCATCCCTCCTCATCAGGGAAATACAAATCAAAACCACATTGAGATACCACCTCACGCTGGTCAGAGTGGCTAAAATGAACAAATCACGAGACTCTAGATGCTGGTGAGGATGTGGAGCAATGGGCACCCTCCTACACTGTTGGTGGGAATGGAAACTGGTGCAGCCCCTCTGGAAAACATGTGGTGGTTTCTCAAAAAGTTAACAATAAAACTCCCCTATGATCCAGCAATAGCACTGCTAGGAATTTACCCAAGGGCTACAGGAGTGCTGATGCATAGTGACACATATACCCCAATGTTCATAGCAGCACTTTCAACAATAGCCAAATCCTGGAAAGAGCCTAAGTGTCCATCAACGGACGAATGTATCAGGACGATGTGGTTTATCTATACGATGGAATACTACATGGCAATGAGAAAGAATGAAATCTGGCCATTTATAGCAATGTGGATGGAACTTGAGGGTGTTATGCTGAGTGAAATAAGTCAGTCATAGAAAGATACATGTTTTCACTTATAAGTGGATCAGGAGAAACTTAACAGAGGACAATGGGGGAGGAGGAGGGGAAAATAGCTGGGGCGAAAGAGGGAGGAAAACCATGAGAGACCCTTGAATATTGAGAACAAACTGAGGGCTGATAGAGGTGGAGGAGAGGGGAAGGGGACACGGAGGAGGGCACTCGTTGGGATGAGCACTGGGAGTTCTATGGAAATCAATTTGACAATAAACTATGAAAGAAAAAAATAAGAAATCTCTCTTCCCAGGCTGAGCCACAGAGGAGACACCTGGGGAGAGAGGTTGGGTACTGAACCCCTCACGCACCCCACTCCCTCAGTGCAACAGCAGCACTGAAGTGGCAGAGCTGCTGGAAGAGGCAGGGGTGCGGGTGGGGGGAAGCCTGGGCAGGCCGCGGGACGAGTCTTTAGGGAGGTCCCTGTCCTTTCCCAGTCCTGGAGGCTGAGGAGCCAAAGCCCTGGGCTCATTTTATATCTCCAGCACCGGGCAGGAGCAGGGCCGGTTCATGTGCGCTGGGATAGATGGAAATCTGTGGATGGAGAGGCCTTTACCTGCATTTCTGCCTCCTGCTTCTCACCACACACGTGCACTCACATGCACCCCCCCCCCCGCCACACACACACACACACACACACACACCGGTTTTGGTGCTATCACCAGCCCTTCCCGGGCTGGACTCCCAGCCGTGGGCTGCTCCAGCAGGTCCTCTCCCCAGGGTGCCTCTGCTCCGGCGCCCCGACGCCAGGGTGCCTGATATCCACCTGCCATCCTGCCAGGAGGCTCTCGGCTGCCAGTGCTGGTCCTGGGAACATCTAGTTTTACGGGAGCTTCCTTCCGCCCCCAGGCTCGGCTGATGGCTGCCTCCCTCTTTTTTCACACCCTCTGGACTGGAACAGAAATGCCTTATTAGCCGATCAATCTCCCAGACAGCACCAAAGGGTGGGAAAAGATCTATAAAACCCCCGCCTGTGAATAGCCCTGATCCACCTCTCCTCCCCTTCCACCTTGTAAACCCCCAGGGCCCAGCCAGGGAAGGCCGAGGTCATTGTCCTCCGGACATTTGGGGGTGGGAGGGAGGCTATGAGTTCATGCCCTCCTCACTGAGCTTGGCCTCGGGCACCGCCCTGGGAGGTCCAGAAAGCCCTTTAAGCCCCCATTTCCCTCAGGCTTCAGACATCCAGGCTCTCCGTATTCCCCAGCCCTGACCTTGGGCTGAAGAGGCTCCAGGAAGTCTAGGCTCCCTTCAGTACAGTCTTTGCTGCAGCTGGGCTCCACACCCCCACCCCGCACGGAGGGCCCCGCCTACATCTCTTCAGCTCAAGGTGTCCTGAGGAGAGGGCACTCCATGGGACCATCTAACCCCAGGGCAGCTGCACTCTGTCAGGAATGTGGTACGATGGGCCCTGTCACCCCAGGCAGGCTCGCTAGCAGAGGCCACAGGCCTGGGATGCCCAGAGACCTGTCAAGCAGGAGGTGCGTTGGGACAAACTATTCACTCACCAGTGTAGGTATGCCCTGCTGAAGGGGTGGGCAGACCCCCTTCACGCCCCTCATTCTCCTACCCGGCCGCTCATCTACTGAACGAGCAAGTGGTTGGCCCATAACATAAAGCTCTAACAACACTGGCCCTTGATCACAGCTCACTTAGATTTTGCTTTCCGGCTGCCTGGTGGGTTACAGGTGCCTTTGGTGAGGCCGACTGAGGCCAAGGCAGCCACTGTGAGATCGGCCGCCCCACGTGGCTCCCCCCAGCTGCAGCCCAGGCTGAGGGGCAGCCTGCACTCAAGCCTTTGCCAAGTGTCCACGCTGCAGCAGGCAGGCCAGGGAAGAAAGCCAGAAAGCACTGGATACATCTGTCTGAAGCCTCTTTTGGAGCTCTGTTCTTCATTTTAAAGGGATAGTTGAAGGTTAGGGACGCAGTTTACGATTTCTGGTTCCTATACTTGGGGCACTGGGCTCTGCCTGCTATTGCAGTGTCCGTACCTCATTTGGGATGGAGACTACTATTTCTATGTTTTGAATTTAAATTCCAAAAAAAATAAGTGCTTTGAAACCCTGTAATCCTAAAATAGAGGCCAAGAGGGAGAACTGACACATCTTCCCTGCCTCCTCCCTTCCTGCCTCCTCCCCCACGTCCATTTCCAATCCTGGTACAGCCAGAACTCCCCGCACTTTGTCCCGGCTGGGACCCAAAGCCCAGAGGCTGGGTGGTGGGAGCTGGATGGGCAGCAAGGGCTCCTGGGGTGCTCCCACACCTCCTCCCTCTCAAGCTCAGCCCCTCAACCCAACCGCGTAGGAGAATGAACAGGGCCACCTCAGACTGGCCGGGGGTGACAGCCCGGCCCCAGCCAGGCCAAACACAGGGTGGAGCACCCAGGGGACATCAGAGGTCTGGCCACTTCCAAAGATGCTGGAAGCCAAGGTGAACTGGGGAGACGGGCTCCTGTCCCCAACCCGACTTGCTCTTGGAAGACAGAGGGTCTGCTCACTGAGGGGTGGAGGCCTGTGGTTAGAGAGAGGACAGTTGTTTGGCAGTTAACCAATTAACTCGCTCAGAGGACAAGACTGCTTCCTCTTGCTCTTTGAATAATTTGTTAGACCACCACCAGTTCTGTGCTTGACTACCTGGCGGAGGAGGTGGTGTGCTCGCTCGGTGTCCCCCTACACCCTCCCCCTGTACCCCTTGGGAGGGCTCGGCAGGCTTGGGCGCCTCACAAGGAGGAAGCCTAACAGACTCCTCTCCTGGTGAGGATCCCCCAACAGCCCCTGTGAAGGACTCGTTCCTGACAGCCAGTAAAGGCGGAGTGTTTCGGGGTTACAGTTACCCTTAAGGAAGCTGTAAAGGGCAAGCACCACGGGCCGGGGGAAAGTTTCTTTGCTTTACTAGACCAGGGGACCAATGGGGATTTGTGGGACCCTCTGCTGAGGATGCCCCATCTTGCTGGTACGCAGGTTCGTTTCTCTTGGTTTACTTCCCACACCCACTCTAGGGATGGCTCCTCTCATCACATCTGCTTGATGTGGGAACCACGGCAGGGGTCCGGGGAAACGCCAAGGCCGGAAACGGGTTCTGGGGGAGCAGACAGCAGAAGCTGTGCCACCGAGAAAGGGGGCCAGACTGCCATGCAGACAGGTTTCTGTGACTCCTCCATGGGGCCTTGAGTGCATCTGACTCAAGTTGCCATGTTCCCGAAGCAGGTGTCACTGACCCCACCCTCACCCAGGCCCATTCTCACAGCAAATGGGATTAGGAGGGCAGGCCTGTCAACCCTCAGCCTGCTGATGAGGTGGGCCGTCCCTGTCAAGTGTCGCAGTGAGTGCACAGGCCACAGCATGCGGTGCAATCCCAGGGAGGAAAATCCTGAGCCATTCGGACCTACCTTCATACGCTGCCTGTCACTTAGTAGGAGACCTTAGGCCACTTAAGCCTGCAGAGGCAAGATCCACAGTGGGAACTGGGGCAGGGCAGGCTCACACCCAGACCCTGGTCTCCATGACAGCCCATCTTCTGTCCCCAGGGCTCCTGGGTCCTCTGTGATTCTCCAGCCTGGACTGAGGCTGCTCTTGGAAGGTGCCACGTGGTCCTATGAAGGAAAGCAGCCCAAGGGGGGGGGGGGGTAGCGTGCTTTCACCTCAAACCCTATCACATGCCCTGGGTGACCCGCCATGGTTACCAGCATGAAGCCTTTTCCCTGCAAGCACGAAACATTTAAGAAAGTAGCGTGCTGGCCTTAGAGACCTGCCTCCTGGCTGGCAGTGGCGCTGCAATCGTGCAGGCCCCCAGGCGCTGGCTGCGGGCTCCTCTTCCGCACCCTTGCTGCACTCCTTAGGAGATGCTGAGATGCAAGCTAGAAAAACCTGCTCAAGATTCTGAAGAAACTCAGAAGGGGTGGGTAACGGGGTGCGGCTGGAGTGCCAACAGGAGGTCCTCACGGAGGCCCACTCACTCTTCCTCCCTCACTTAACCGGTTGTCCCCACGGGGACGACACCCAGCACGGGCGAGGACACTGACGTCTGCAGGCCGAGAAAGCAAACAACCCACAGGACTCAGCCAAAGCCGTGACCGGGAGCGTCAGTTCAGATGACTCTAGAAACTCAAGGGATCACAGGAGCAAGGCACTTAGCCGTCTGTGTGCAAAATCCCATGCATGAGGTAGCTCCGCTCTGCCTCAGTGGTTTCTAAAGACAAAAGGAGGCTTTAACTGTTTGGAAACACAAGAGTAGCCTCAGCACTGGGCCGACTGGTTGCCCACAGCCCACGAGGGGGTAGTGAGTGGCTGCGTGCACACAGCCAGGTGGGCAAGTGCTGTCCATACTTCTGGGTCCCTTCCCGCTCCACCCAAGATGGCCAAACACTCACAGAGACCAGAGGAAGACCGCGTCATTTATTCTGATTCCCAGGAAGCACTGTTCTTACATTTATTCAAATTCAAAAATAAAAACAAAAATGTTTTAAGAGCAAGAGCATGCAAGCAGGGGAGGGAGCAGGGGAGGGAGGGAGGGAGAGAATCTTAAGCAGGCTCCACACTCAGCATGGAGTCCAACATAGGGCTCGATCCTACGATCCTGGGATGCTCAGCTAAACTCAAGAGCCAGGCGCTCAATCCACCGAGCCACCCAGGGGGCCCCCAAAATCTGAATCTTATACCGCTAAGGCTAACAAAGCACATACAATCATATGCAAAGCATACGTAACAGAGAACAAACCCTCAGGAAACCTAGAATAATAGTCACCGTTAAAGGATTCTGGAGACCAAGAGCTTTTAATGAAGGAATGTGTTAAAACCACGCTTCCTCCCACAAGCCCGATGCAAAGGTGGGTGAACACAGCCCTGGGGCCGCGCTCGAGGCTGCTCCCGTCCAGCTTTGGCCTGGGCAATCTCCGACTGCGACTGCATCGACCACTAGGGCTTCTCGTGGTTTCCCACTACCCTCCCTCCAGAACAGCACTCGGAAGCTTGGTTTCTGTGTGTGCGTGCACGTGTGCGCACCATCAGAGGAGCACACCCTCATGCTCCCGCGGCCACCTGGGAGGGTGACAGGCTAACCGGTGGACAGGAGGGACGTATCAGGTTGTACAGAATACCCCCTGGGTTCTGGCATTTTTCTTTTTAAACAGTATTGAAAATAATAATAAAAAGTATGAAATTCGGAAGCACACAAGAATACAAAAATAGCAATCCATTATGTTTTATTATGAATACATCTTGGATTCTTACCCTGCCCTTTTGGAAATATCTAAACAACAAGACCTATCAGTCAAAATAATCCTGTAGGATCTTTCTGAAATGACCCAGAGAAGAATACCAAATGGTGTTCACTAGTATATGGAACCTCTGACTTCCTGGGATTCTAGAAACATCCAGTGCAGCCATATGCTGAGAGGAACCGTGCGAAATGTTCAGTAGTTTTTCCACTGTATCTTAGACAGCTTTCATCGTTTGTGTGAAAGAACTCCCTCGACCTCACAGAAGAGATTCAACTCAGATTCTGTATCATCAGGTGGCGAGTTCAGGGCAGGGGACAAAGGCACCACGTGGTCTGTGAGCTCCAGGGACAGCAGCCTCTGGAAGAAGCAGCACCAAGTCCTGGATGCTGCTGGCTGCTGGCTTTAGCAGCCCCATTACCCTTCCTTTGATGTCCAGGGTCAGTGCGATCCCGGTCCCACCAGGGCTAGGAGTAGATGCATGAAAAAGAAGCTCGCTGTGATCTTTCCTGCAAAGGAAACAGCAATAAAATTTACTGCCTGGTAACGACGGAGGAATTCTTGTAAACCAGTTCCTCGGCGTGCCTTCTCTCTCTACTTTGGAGACAGGACTTTGAGAGGACGGATGAGACCCGCCGCACCTCACGACCCCACAGTGGGGTTCACAGCCACGCTGCTCACACATGGCTGTGAAGGCCAACAGCCGTAACCCGGGCCCCATTCCTCGCACCTGCTTCCGCAGCCTGAACCCAGCGCACAAAGAGGCAGCGGTGCCTGTGTCTCGTGCAGCGCTAAGTGCTTCTACCTTTAGGAGTGGAAGCTCGTCCCCTGCGTGTCAACACATCACTACAATGCCACCAACATCCACACCCCAGGTGACATACAGACAGGCGCCACCGCTGCTGTAGGTCCGGGGCGTGCGGTCTTCGGTGAGCGCAGTCCCAGCTCCGGAGCCTCCAGGCACTTACACACAGGAAGGCTTTTTGCTCTAGGGCTCGACTCCTGTTCCTGCTGAACTGAGCCAGTGTGTAAAATGAGAACTGATATCAGCTCAGTAGGCACCGGAGGGCGGGTCCAATCGACAGCCCGGAAGCAGTGCCTCAGCTGGGAGCTCCTGCGCCATCCTGCGGGGCTGCGAACACAAAAGAGAGGTTACGGTGCTCGGAGGAGGGGGAGACCGCATCCAGGGGTCTCCTCTGAAAGCAATGGCCTTACATGCAACCAACTGCTGACAGTTTTGACTTGACTTTTTGCTGACGCATTTAGCTTTAGTTTTTATAGAAGAATAATTTTTGCAGCTTTCAATACATTTGACCGTTCGGACAGGTGTCTAACTAGTGGACTGATATTTCCGCAGACTTTTGGTACACTTGTGCATTCATGACAGGAGAAAGTGCATCCTCGGGGCCACGCGGGTCTCGCCTCCTCCGGAGCAGCGCCCGGCGCCTGAGTGGACCACCTGGCGGCGGCCTCTGCCCCAGCAGCTCCAACTTAACTGTCCCCATCTCACCTTCTCTTCAGGTGCAGAACTTAGCCACTGTGAACAAAGCGGAAACCAGTCACTGTTCACCAATCAGCTAAGCTCTGCACCTCGTCAGAGAGGTCGTCGGCTGGGTACACTGAGGGGGCTGGCGAGCATCTTCCATGGCCGTCGGCTTCTTCCGTTTCCGGAGAAGAGCTACAAGATGCATGTGTTCTCCGAACTGCAGAGAGAGAGAACTATGGCTTCTGGAGGAGCAGCCAAGGTCATGGTTGCGTGGTAATCCCTGGCAATGTGATTTTAATCTGAAGTCACAAATCAGCATGCCAGGAACCCAAGCAGCCAGAGCACTCGGAGCAGCGCCGCCTGCTCACCGCCCACACCGGCTTCCTCACGCACCAGGCGCCGACACCGCTCCGCCTGCTACCATGTGGCCTTGACTTCGCCTTGTGGCGCGTGTACCTGGCGTCCTAGAGGCCTACCTAGTGTCTTAAATCGAAAGGGCTCTGTGCAGCTCTGGAGCATGAAATGAAAAATACAACGAATGACTGTCCCTGCACTTTGCGGCCTGCACTCGCAGGGCCGGCAGGTGCCGCCGTCACTGAGCGGCGGCCGCGGGGAGGGGGGCACAAAGGGCAGGGACGGGAAGAGGTCCCAGGAGGGAGCAGACTCTTGTCCACCCCAAAAACTCACGATGAGGAATGGAGAGCCGTGGGACCCGCCGTGGTTCTCCACAAGCTGGAACACAGGGGACGGTGGGACAAAGAGCCTGCCCACTGTGTTTCAGTCTTCAGGAAGCCCAAACTCTCCGTGAACTAAAAAACCTAAAGAGAAATATGATCTATACTCTTACTATAGGGGGCCGAGCGCAAAGGAACCGGTCATCTCAACTGGCCTGGCCCTGAAGGACCCGAAGCCGCCAGGGAAGGGTCTGGGACCTGCACGCGGATGTCCTGCTACAGGACGCACAACCATGGCAGTCATTTCCACTACTTCCCTTTCCTGGCAAATGTGGTTCCTGGACTCTTCTGGAAGAAGAGGATCCCATTTAAAAAAAACCCTTTTCTCTCCTTTGTATCAGAGTTCTTTCAAATAACTACAGTACTAACACATGTTAGAAATGGTCTTGATTACAGCAAAACATCAGAAGCAAAGTCTGACACTGGGTTAAGAATATAAACATAAAATATGAAATACCCATTAAGAATTCTGCCTGTAGAGAAACCGTAGAACATGAAAAATGCTTGAGACCTGATCCAAAGTTAAAAAAAAAAAAAAGAGACACAAAATTACACAGGCCCCATTACATCATGTAAAACCGCGACGAAACGCTGAGAAGGTAACAATGACGACGATGCGCCCACAAGCCCACAGTTGTGCTTACAAAGCTGCACGTACTACTGCTATGTGACTTTTGAAATGCAGAAACCCACAGCTAAAAATGACTCCTAGTATGTACATCTAATAGGTAAATTCCAAGACAATTAACAAGAAACAACTTAAATAACTTAGGACTTGTACTGCAATGTAGACCAGGGAGAGATTCCGCTCCAACAAGAAGTTGAGAAATAAACCAGGCACAGCGGGGCTGAGGAGCATCCGGCACACTTTGGCACAAGATCCTCCAGCTGGTCAGACCCAAGTTCTTATGCAGGTGGGCGGCTGGGGATGGACCCAGACGTCTGCACGGAGCTCAGGGTTCGGGGTAACCTGGCAAGGTGCTCCCGTGTGAGCCCTCACCTGGAGGACTGGACCAGTGCTTCCACTGTCCCAACCTACTGCAAATGCTCTCCCGTGTTTTTATCTCTACAAGTAACAAAACCTAAAGTGGCCAAAACAGTGCTTAGGAGACCGTTCTGGCAGGTGGGCGGCCTCTGCTTCTGGGGCCACCCTTGCCAGGCTGGCAGGTGTTCGGCCTGCGCTCCCAGGCCACTGGCCACTGAGGAGAGGAAGAGTGTGGCTCAGTATCTCCTATTCGACTCATGTGGCTCCTACGAGGAATCTCTGGTTAGAACTGAACAGTGGAGAAAGGGAAGGGGGAGAATCACCTCTTTCTTCAGAACAACATCTCGGCTACCACCTGGGCTGAGGATCTGTCCATCTGCTCCTTGGTCAGCTCAAAGCAGTTGCGGGCAACCTGCTGCTGCCGGGTGTCCTCGCTCACCATCAGCTCCCCGTACAGGTAGATGCCCATGGCCTGTGGGGCACAGAGCGCAGAAAGGAAAGAAGTGACACGTCCACAGGCACACGGTCTGTGCTGCCTGCACACAAACTTGCCTGTGTGGAGAAGACGGCTGAGTGTCTATACTCCTGGAGCCGACAGTTTCTAATCCTTCACTTTCTTGTTCACACTGAAACCCCCTGGAAATCTTAACAATCAATCCCATCAACAGAACTGTGGGATCTAATCAGTGACAGAATGACACGTGAGCCCTTCTCCAGGGACGACTGTGTCAGGATTGCCAGCGACAGTCAGGGAGGTCAGGAGAGTGCATGGCTCAAAGTGGGCCCCCAGGCATGGCGTGTGTCACAGGGTTGCAGGGCACTCTGCCAGGGAACAACGCCCTGAGGTGCGGCTGGGGAACGAAGACCAGCACGTCACACGGCACCATGGCAGGGTGAACTGTCACGCCGTCTGGGAAATACGTCCACTGCTTCAGCCCAGCCTGACCGAGCCCTTCAACCATCCCCGCCGTGGCAGCAAACACTGCCTCTTCAGTTCCCAAAACAATGTTCTCCACACATACGTTGAATTAGAGCCGCTGAAGACACAGACACACACTGTGACAGCTGAGCCACGGCCTGACCTGAGATTCAGGGATGCTATGAGGTCTGCATGTATGTCATTTGGAAACGACAGTGGTCTGCAGCCATGAACATCTGCATTTTTCCTAAAGTTTTCCAAACAGCCTGTTAGGTTCTAGAAGACCAAAAGAACCCTTCGGTTCTGCCTCTTCTCTGGTTCCAAGCTTAGGTATGCCACGGACCACATTCTGTTGGAGCAAACTAAAAGACGGATCTCAAAAGATCCTTTTAGCACAAGATAAAAATCTGGTAGTTTGAGGCTCAAAAATCCTTCCCTTAAAAAGCTGAGTTACAGTCATCCTTATTTGGCAAGGGCCTTCACTGTAAGAAGCAGTTACTTTTGGTTTTCAGAATAGACCTTAAGTCGCTCTTATATTTTGTCTTTGTTGTCTGTGTTTCCAAACACCTCTGCTCCAACTGTGCAAATGTGACATTTCTTCTGGTACAAAGTCATGTACTTTTCCTTGTGGGAAGAATGAGCCTTTACTTGCTGGCTGCCCCTCATACTCCGGCCCTATCAAAAGTCCCTTTGTTCGCCCCACCCCCACTGAAGTTTGGCTCCATTCTGTCAGCCCACAGTGCCCCGCGGAAAGCTCGCTTGCAGCACACAATGGTCACGCTAACAGCAACCAGCTGCAGGCTGCCTTCCAGCAGCTGACAGAGCCCATGGAACACACATCACCATGCTCAGCCATGCTGGGCAGACACGGGTGGTGCAGAGGCGGCAAGGCAGACACCCCCGCACACGTTCCTGCACATACATGCTTCCTGCGGGCTCCTTGGAAGGTGACTGCCTTCCCCTGGTGAACAGTGAGGTCTGGTGGGGTGTGGCCAGTGCAGGTACAGACCGGACTGTCCTAGCCAGGCGGGGCTCTCCCTGACTAGTCTAATCTCCACACATACGTTAAATTAGAGCCGCGACACACACCCTGACAGCTGAGCCATGGCCTGACCTGGGATTCAGGGATGCTGTGAGGTTTGCATGTGCGTCATTTAGTAATGACAGTGGTCCATAGCCGGGTCAAACCTCCGGAGCTTTTAAGAGATGTAATTCACGCTTTAGAAGGACAAAGAGGAGGAGAAATCCAGTCTAAAATGTGTTAGGTAAGCTCCTAACTACTTCTTAAAAATCTTTGGGAAATGCTTAAATACTTGTGATGAGATGCTAATGACCTGGGTCCCTGTGTTAGTAAATACACTGGACAGTCAGGGGATGGCATTAAAAGAATTCCCATCTGCTGAAAAATGAAACTTACTTGATCCTGCTGGAGGAATCTCTCCACATCTTTGTATGCTTTTGTGTATTTGTGTTTAACGACAAGTTCACACCACCGATGGCGAACCTTCAGGAAGGAGAGAAAATCCAGTAAGCAACAAGCTGGTGGGTTTCCTTAGCCCATCTCAATGACAGAATTTGTATTAGCAAAGTTACGCTATAAAGAATATTAAGGATACTTTGTTCCAATTCTCATTTTAGTTTAAATTTCTTTTACAAAGAAAGGAACCATGTCCTTCACTTGAAGGCTGTCAATTTTAGGGGAGCATAGTATATGTTTAGTTCCATGTTTTGATGTTTTTAAGTGCAATTTTGCAACAAAACAGATAAATGCAAAACATAACTGGGAAAAGCAGCACACATCCCAGCAAGGCGGCTGGGCTCTGTCCTGCAGCATATGCTGTCAGTGAAGGTTCCCTTTAAAACCACAGCTGCTTAATTTCCTGCAATAACCAATTTGGTTCACTGCTGTTGACTGTTAACAATAAACACAGTAAACGCAGGAAGACACGGCTCTCCACATTCCCAAGAAGTCATACAGCTCACCTCTGCAGCATTTGGGGGCGGGCACCTGGGGACAGGAAGGAGAGCAGGGCACCCCGTCACCAACAGATGAGCTACACATGGGGGCTGTTCAGTCCAGAGCCCCCGGACTAAAGATTTACCAGAATGCGTTTGCCAGGAACTCCAACTCCTATAGACAGTATGGGGGTCTAGTCCCAGCACTGGCTAGCTCTGCTGAAACAGGCAGAGCCCCAGCCATCTCTTAGAACTTCTGGCACTTTCTTTAGGTGGAGAGTCTACCTGAATTTAGTTTTCAGAATCTAGGTGCAGGCCAATGACTCAAAGCCCTCTCAATTATCCCCAGTGGGGAGTCCACCACTTTCTATTCCATTACTGGCTCAACCTCAGCCATACATGGAAGTGATTACACACACGTAAAAGGCTTCCTTCCTTCCCTCTTTGTTTTCATGGTCTTTCAGAGAGGGAGACCTGCACTGTAATCCATTTGTGGCAACAGGATAATGTAACCAATTTTAACATTTTGATTGGGGCCCCTGTAAATTATATCATTACCCACTGCTGGCTGGATCTCTTCTTTAATCTACTATAAATAGATTTACACACAAACAAGTAAAAATGAAGAAACAAATCTGGGAAGAATCCTCCCCCTTGGCTACAGTGCTCTCCCAGACTGGGGGTTAACTTGGGGGATCTGGTGGTGCTGCTCTTTGCTTGTGGGCACCCAGGCCCTTTGAACTTCTAAGGGCGGGAGGCCAATGAACTTTACATCTACGAAGGAATTTCAGAGGCACATGGGAATGAGATAATAGCCTCAGAGCATCCACAAGAAATGGGAAGAGGTTGACTGGACCAGTCTTGGCAATCTTTCCATCTTCCACAGAATGTCCCTTCCTATACAGCCAAGAGAAATGAACAGACCATAAAGGGCAGCCCCTAAAATGGTCTCACAGAAAGGACAAGTGAACAGAGCTCCATGAAGCCAGCTCGTCACACTGCACCAATCAGAAGCCACCAGAACCACCAGACCCCTGCTCCCACACTCTGGTTCGAGTACCACAGGCTGAGCCCTGGAGAGTACCCGACCAGCTCCCTTGGACACCGCCCCCTGCCCTTTTCTCCCAATCACAGTAACCTAAACACTCCAAACACCGCTGGCCGTATCTTGTGAGCTTTGTGGAAATGGAGGCCAGCTCCCCAGAGTCAGGAGAAGGACCCCGGTGAGTCGGCGTGGCCTGGTGGGATGCCTCCCCCACCATGGCGGGACACACACTTGCACACAGGAGGCTCGCATTAGCTTCTGGTGGGGCGACGTAGAGGTCTGTCAGCTTTCCAAGTGTTCTGACCACCTAGGTGTGTGTGACCTGCCCACACACAGTACCTCTCTGCACTACTAACACCTGGGGAGGCTGTATTTTTTTTTTACTTGATTTTGAAAGGGAGGGTTCGGCCTCTCATTTCCTCCCCGTAACTCTCCTCTCCCAATCTACACATGCAGAGTTAACAAGGCCTAAATGGGGACCTATTTTGTGGTAGAATAAGATCCCTACACGGGTGGGAGGTGGGGTGGTGCCACCACAACCGGGTGAAGGTCCAGGAGCCCAAAGTGAAGGCTCTTTCACACCAATGTGAAGTCAGTACTGCCACTACTCTTACTGTTAAAAATGGCTTATTGTCACGATTAAGAAGAGATCTAGTCTTCTGACCCCTGAGGGTCAACATGGTATCCAGGAAGCATGGCCTGGCCTCCCCTCTCCTTCCCTCCCCTTGAAGAGCGGAAAAAACAACAAGCCTTTTCTTTACAAAAGAGCTCAGTGCATCTCAGTATTTCAGTGACAGGATGTTTAGAAGACATCAGAGATGCTGCATGAGGCTAAGGGCCTGACAGATATTGCTTGCTTGTGCACAGGGTTTTTACCTCTCTTCATATTTCGCTGACGAAGAAAACCCTCACTTTTTACCTCTAAACCCGAGTACCCAATTCACATGGCCACTTGTCACATGTAATGGGGGGCTTGCCGAAAAGCTAGCAGCAAAGTGACATGTCTCAATTTTTCCTAGCAATTATTTCCACAGGGGGCACTGACAGAATATTCCTTCTCCAAATCACTGAGAAACTTGAATAGTCCTTGATAAGAGGCTGTCACACATGCGTACTGAGTTCCTGCCCCCACTGGAAATGGAGAAAGTGAGGTTCTCCCTGCTGGGGAGCCGGAGCCAGGGAATTTCAAACAGGTTTTGGAGGAGAGAGCTGTCCATCCTGTACACTTGCTCTTCCTTATTTCTAATTAATTAATTAGTTAATGGGGATACTGGTCCCTTTGTCTTTTAACTTCCTCTGTGAGATGAAAAATAAACACCATGCACGTATGTGACAGCGCCAGTCCGGCAGCCCTCCCACAGCACCCGTGGCTTCCCGATTCTGCTCATTTAGTTTCAGTGTTGCAGGTGCACACACATGCCAACACTGACCAAATTACACTGTAAAGATTCACACTTTTTACACCTCGGTTATTCTGATAGAGATGAAAACTTTTAATGACCTTCTGAACTAGACTCAAATTCACATCACTCCAAAGTCCTGCTAGGAATCATCTGAAAACCCTGAGTCACAGGTTAGCCCCGAACAGCATCAATGTGGTCAGGCTGGATCGAGAAGTAGGGGGTGAGAAGTGGGGAAGGAAGGAAAGGACAAGAACCCAAAGAGAGTGAGACAAGGGACAGAGTTGCCCACGGCAGCAAAGAACGGAGTCCCAGGGACCCTGAGTGCCCGCGCCCTCCCTCCTGCTGCCTGGGACAGAGTGTGTGTGGGAGCGGACTGGAGGCCTTGCTTCCAAGGACATGTCCACCTCCCCACCGCTGCGTGTTCAGGGTGGTTCCCGGCCCACCTCCTCTACCAGTGCTGGGACACTGGCCACATGGGGGGCTCCCAGCACACACATGGAGCACTTAGCACAGCATGACACAGGATAAGGAAAAAGAGAACTCAGGTCCCTGGTTCTTCCCACAATGTCGCAACAAAGCTGTGATATAGAGCCGTGCATATACAAGTATGTGCCCACAAATACTTTGGTCCAATAAAAATTAGTTTGAAAATCTGTTTTTCAGAGTTCTGTTCAAAGAACACTCAGAAAAGAAAAATGACGTGGAGGCTACCCTCAGTGCACAGGTGTGTTTAACACACATGCTAATCTGCACCACTGGAAATGGACTCCAGAAGTTTCCAGGTTTCCAAAGCCTCCATGAACAAACAGTGATGAGTGCACAGATGTCACCGTTCTCCCCAGAGTGCCCAACAATGTGACTCGTCCTTTGGGGTTGGATCCAGATGGGCAGGTCTTAGAATTGGGGCCCAGGGGGAGAATGAAGGGTAGGTGTGCAGAAGCACATTTACATCAGACCCACTTTTGGTGACAGAGAATCCACATAACTGCTCCAGGATGGTGGATCCCTAACCCTCAGCAGGGACTCCTCCAGAAGGAGGGGTTGTGTGTGTGGCAACAGGCCTGAGCCCTGGGGGACCTGGCAGACATGTGGCCTGGGTGCCCAAATGGTCCTCTGCATGTGACGTGTATACAGGTGGATATACATACATACACACAGAAACATGGTTCTTGTATAATCCTTTCCCCCACTCACGTATTTTCTGTTCCTTTTTTTTTTTTTTTTTTTTTTTTTCCAATGTTTTATTTATTTCTAGGAGAGAGAGAGAGAGAGACAGCGCGAGCAGGGGAGGGTCAGAGAGAGAGGGAGCCACAGACTGAAGCAGGCTCCAGGCTCCGAGCTGGCAGTCAGCACAGAGCCCGACGCGGGGCTCGAACCCACGAACCGCGAGACCATGACCCAAGCGAAAGTCGGCCGCCCAACCAACTAAGCCACCCAGGCGCCCCTTTCTGTTCCTTTTTTATGACACACTGGGCCCTGAGCCACAGAGCCTGAGGCCCCAGGCTGGAGACCCAGGTCTGCCACTCAGCAGCTCCATCCGCTTGGCTCACTTCCCCAGGGTGGGGTTAGAGAGTGCGGCTCCTCTGGGCTGCTGTGGAAAATGAGGTCGCCCACAGCAAGTAGCAGAGAGTCCCATGTACATAAGTATCTGCCACTTTGGCAGGAGTGGTAGTTTCTGGCTTTCTTTCCTACTTCAGAAGTTCTCCTATTTATTGAATTTATGAAATCTTGGGAGTATCATCTCCAAGGAAATGTCTGTTAACTGGTGAAATGACAGAGCAAGGTGTCTGCAAGATGGCTGCTGGTGGAGAGGGCGGCTGGGATGGGGTGTGAGGGAGGGCAGGGACAGGCCTGGACTCTCTCAGGTGGGGCAGGGAGGGCATTCAGGAGTCTGAGATTTCCCCCTGCGAGAAGCCGCAGGGGCACCACCAGGGAGGGCCTGAGAGACCATGGAAGCTGGCCCTCCTCTCCTGCCATAAGTACACCCAGGGGCCCCGTACCTGGGAATTTCCGGAACCACCTGTGAAAACAAAACACCCAGCTGTGCTCTAGTCCCAGCCCCTTGGCATTTCTGCCATTTCAAAAAAGCTATTACTACCCAAGGGGCTTGGCTGAGCTGAACTGCTTCTGGCCTGCTTCCCTGATTTCCAGCAGTGCCCCAAAAGTGGTGCCTGCCTCATAGGGTCATTTGTATTCCCAATTTGTGTCTCAGACTCCCAGGGATAAGTCCCACGACCCAGTGGGGCTTCTTTTTGATATGATCATGACCTTTGTTAGGACATGCTGGGGCTCCCTCTCATGTAATTATTCCCTCCTGGAAGCAGGAAAGAGATTGCTGAAGAACACCCCACTCCCCACAACCCCAATCTCCTTCCAACCTGAGAACGTCCATGTATCCAGAACCAGTTCCATACTGAACTCTGAACAAGAGTGGGCAAATTTTTTCTGTCAAGGCCCAGATGGTGAGTGTTCTTTAGCTTTTCGAAGCCCATTTGCTGTCATACTGCCAAAGCAGCTCAGGTAGCAGGTGAATATGTGTGTGTGAGATCGCCTAGCTTCAGATAAAGCTTTATTTACAGAAACAGGGTGGGCTGAGCTGGTGTAGCTACAGTTTGCTGGTCCCCTGCTCTAGGACAGGAGGAGGCCCAACCTCCCAGCACCTGGAGTGCAGCGAGGTCAAAGCATGATCAACGTCCAACCTCCAAATCTATCTGCACAATGTCAGAGAACACAGAGCTGGAGATCCTCATGAGCTGGGTCCTGCCCGGAAACCTAGGATGTTCCCAAATGTGGGGCCTCTGGGTCCCATTTTGCCTGTGAGTTAAACTTCTGAAATGGAGTGTCTCCCGAGCTGGTGGGCCCAGCAGAAACGTGGACGGTTAGCCATCACCCATGGATGGGAGACATGACACCAAAGAAATGAGGTCTTTAGAAGAGTGACCCCCTAAGCCAGCTCGCTCACCTCCCCACACCGTCAGGGACTCCCTCTGTGAATCACCGCACACCCCAGGTCCCATGCTTACCAAAGCTGCACAATTCCCAAGGTTCTTTTATAGCTTTTACCTAAAGTTTCTTTCTCTTCTTACTTCAGTTTGAGTGTTTTCTATGAAGCTATTTCAAAGAACAAAAAACCCTTCTATGGGAATGCTCCCTGAGAGCCTGCTTACTATCTAACAGATTAATTATCTGAAGTGGTTTTTAACCTTTTCTTAAACATAATTTTTCTAACTTTTACTAAAAGTGTACTCTGGGGCACCTGGGTAAGTCGCTTGAGTGTCTGACCCTTGGTTTCAGCTCAGGTCATGATCTCACAGTTCCTGGATTGAGCTCTGTGTCGGGCTCTGTGCTGACAGTGCAGAGCCTGCCTGGGATTTTCTCTCTCCCCCCTCTCCCTTGCACATGTTTGTTCTTCTCTCTCTCTCAAAAAAAAAAAAAAAAAAAAAAGTACTCTGGAACCTCCTTAAGACTGGTTTGAGAAAAGAATTTAAGTGGTTCTTCAAGCAGTTTGAACCCCCATGTCAGGTAGGAAACACCTTTAAATTAAATAATAAACTCTTCTGTGGGGCCTTGGAGGTAGAGTCTGAAAACCAGAGTTTCACAGAAGAGTTACTGTGCCTGGAAAACAAATGAAATCACACAGAATGAGCAGACACTGCTGTACACATAAGACAACAGACTAGTTCTAGTAACTTGGCTATACCCTTAGACTTGGCTCTGACAGCCACTGTCCCACCAATACCATGTATATCAGTCAAGGTCAGAGAGAGGGAGAGTTGACCATGTTGCTTCTGTCACTATGGTCTGGGAGCCAGGGTCTGGTTTGATGCACACCAACATTCAAGCCTGAGCATGCACCTATGGTTCCTGTAGGTAGCTGCTTCCCTTGCTTTATCTTTAAATGTTTAAAAATAATAAACACATAGCTTTACACAAATGGAGAACCCAATGAACATGAAATTCTAGCCATTCAGCCAAATTTATTTCTGATCCCAACAGCAGCATTCCAAATGGATGTTATTTTGCATTTCTCCTTTTCCCTACTTGCTGCTGTTGGGTTTACTCGCTGAGTGCAGCCTGCACACCATCACTTAAAAACAAAGGCAGGGAATGCTTCTCTGCTAATGTAAAGTCTCAGTGTGTCCCAGAACGTCCCAAAGTGTGTTAAGATCCTTTGGCTTTTCGACAAGCAGGCTGGGAGGGGTCAGCACGCAGGAGGGGAGGGGACAAGGACATCTGCTGTGACACCATACGGCACTACTGTGGTCCCATTTCTCCCAGCACCACACCTGTTTGCTCTTTGGACCTTGGACGTGTGCACCCCTGACCTCGCCTCTGTGGCCCAAGTTCATCAGTACTCCACCACCACTGGCCACTCAGAGTTGTGCCTCATGGAACAGGTTGTGTCTCCTTGTTGCCCGTGTATGTAGTGCACAAGCTCGGTGAGAGCAGGGGCCTGGTGCCTTCAGGTCATCTTTAGGCCTTGTGTTAGTGCCTGGCACACAGTATGTGCTTGATAAATGGTTCTGAATGAATGAATGAATCACTATTAAAGACTCGGAATGCTTCCCAGCTACTGTGAAATTATAAGGCGCAGTTGAAAGCTGTAAAACGCTGTGAAGAACACCACCCATCCTATTTATGACAGGAAGTACTCCCCTTTCTTCTCAGTCCTTTTGATTTCAAAATTGACTGTTAAAGAGAAAAAGGTCTGTCTATGGAACATGATCTGGGAAACCCATTAAACCTCATTTAGAGTTCCATTTTGTATCTGTAAACAGAAAGACCAAGGCTCATGGCTTTTGGAAGTTAGTAAGTCTAACACTGCAATAAATGAACCTGCTTTTTCAATTTGTGTCTGAAATTAGATTTAACTTTGCTTTAAAGTGGCTTTACTGCTGGTGAGGAAGGCTGCGCTGCAGTGCACCGGCCCCAGGACAGGCGGCATCTCCAACCAAGGTTCTGTTCAAGGGCCGGATGGGCCTCATCTGCTCACCCTCACGAGAAAAGACTGAAGACCACTCAGGCGCGTGGCCCTCAAATCAAGGCCCCCAACATTAGGGTCGGGATTCTAGCACTTCTCCTTTTCTCTTGAAGAGCAACAGTCTTTGTTATTTTTTGAAACAAAAAAGAATGAGAAGTTGCTGCATTTGCTGTCACGAAGTCAGGTGGGCAGATTGCTCTGCCCCGGGTAAAGGGACCATGCGAGGCCTCAGAGGCTCAAAGCTCTTTCTCGGGCTGGTGCTGACCGTCACGCTCTGGTTATGTAAAAATGGTCATAACTGGTTACAGCCAAATACAACTTGCGCTGCGGCAACATGCAAACTGGATCCTTCGGGAGGGCAGCCAGGACCCCACACTTGACATGTCCGTGGAGAGCAACAGGGAGGATAAACGTATGACAGACAGCAAAGATTATAAAGGAGGCAGCCTTATTCAGAGTCCTCTCCGGCAAGTTCTAAGCCTTCTTCCTTCCCCTGTGGATATGCTATTTCTCAGAGTTGTTATTAAAAACAACCCAAGAGTTGAGCTGGGGAAGGCTGTTTCAGCAAAGGGCACTCCTTCAGGCCGCCAGGTTCCACCAGTGCCTGTGGCCGCCGGTGCTCAGCATGGTCCCGCTGCTTCTCCCTACAGAGGGGCGAGACCACTGGTCCACAGAGCATGGGTCCACGTGGCTCAAGGCTGCAGTGCAGCAACACGCAGACAAAGCAGCTTAGAAGAGTCCATTTCAATGCCACCCCATAAAGTTTAGCTGATCTTTAAATTTCACACACTGACACACACGAAACGCCATCATTTGCATATAAATGAAGACTCTTAGATTTTTAAACAATTTAAATCCAATATCATTTTCTCTCTTTGCCATCAGGTACGGGCACAAGCATTCACACATAAGAGGCACATGCCGCCAGGAACCTGTGTGGGATCCACAGAGCACTACCCCCTGCCCGACAGTGTGCTGTGTGTGGTGGTAGGTTCTGACAGCTCGAAGGCCAGACCAACCCAACTCTCAACTCCTGATGTGCCATGGACCTAGAGAACAAGGAAAGTGTCCAGGCAGGCGCTGGAGGGAAGAAAAGCAATCTGGAAAAGTGGCACAAGTAAGCCCTCTATTTTAGGGTATTTATGGGACACTTTATGTGTGAATATGGCTCAGTTTATAGTTGTGGGGGGGAAATGGCAATGTTCATAGACAATGTGGTACTTTTTCAGTGTGGATTTCAGCACAGAAATACAAAAATATGTCAACTACTGAAGGTAGAAAGAGCCCAGAAGCACGAACAAAACCCCCTAGTGATGAGCCCTTTAAAGACAAAATGGACATGAGCTGTAGCTGGGTTTTGGGCTCTACCAAAGGAGCATTAGGGCAATGTTATCTGTAACCCCAGAAAATGTGTTCATCTCTGTATCTTGCTGAGAAAATCTGTACAGACAGGAGAAGTACATAGCAAGATTAGATGATGCCCCTTTAAAAAGCCTTTATACCACAGGACCTGCTGCTGAGTGCCAAATGGCCAAAAACAAAGAACTAGAAGGGACTAGGAACTTTTCTAATCAAGTCTGGGTGAGCCTATGGCTAAATGCCCCTCTAATAAATGTTCTTTTCCTTTTTCTTCTTCTATTTACAGATAAATTATAAATATTATGAACTGACTTTAAGTGTTTATTTAAATGGTCCTTCTAAGAAAAACTGAGACTATGCCATTAAGTGGCTCATTTTTTTCTTTACCTTCATCATTTAATACCTATTTGAGCGGCCCCAACAAGCTGTAACAATTCAAGGTAAATAAAACACCACCCCTGCCTTCAGGAACGGAGAGGAATATTCATCTAAAAAATGAAAGTTTTTTAACTCTGTCATTTTAGATCAGTTTTTGAAAAATTCTTTTATCAAAGTACAGCAGGGGAAACTAGTCATTGCAAGATTTCCCCAGGAAAATTCTAGGGGCACTGAATTGAATAATCAAGAAAACTGCAAGACAGACAGACCTATAGAGATCTTTCTGACTTGGAAGGAAATGTTCTAAAACATTGTTTCATAAACCAAATACAACAAACAAACAAACTAAAGAATTATATAAGAGCTCTGTTCTTTCCCACATCATAAAAGACACAAAGTTTAAAGACAGGTATATCTAAAGCAACTAAAGAAAATTACCCTGATCTCTTTTTTCAACCTGTACCCCGCCCAGCTTTGAAAACTAGAGAAGGAAATACGATGTGTGTCAAAGGGGCACCCGAGTGCCCCCCACAAGCAGGGTCTTGGCTTTCTTAAAAGTAGCTGTTAACTCACACTATTTACAGCTCACATCCTAAAGTTCGGGTACATTAGCATTTGACCTCTTGATTTGCCTGAGCAAATCCTGAGCTTAACCACATCAAGGGGCCACCAAGCCAGACCCCTTGTCCCTGCAAAAAAAATTGTGACAAAACGTCCAATGCTGGATACGACAGGTGCCAACCTGTTTTTCTGGAAGCTCCCATCCTGTATCTTACCCTGGAAAACCATCTCAGCAATTGTTACCACACACTGCTCTCCATAATGGTTTCTTTTTTTAGGTTTAATCCCAAAACTGCCTCGTGGGGATCTGCGCCAGGACGGTGCCTCCTGACAATGCTGGCTGAGGACCTGGGGAGGTCCCAGGGTATGTGTACAGCGAGAGCAGCCTCTTGGGAGAGAAGAAGGAAGGAAGAGGGGCAACTGCGGGGCTGGGGCACACGGAGCCCTGGCACTGGTCCTGTCCGATGTCCCTGCACCATGCTGCTCTCTCACACGGCACCGGGATTACAGGACATGATGTCAGCAAGGCCATGACATCTGCCTTCACGCTGCTTAGATTGTGCATGGAGCCGGACCAGAGAGGAAGGAGGCACGGAGTTCCGTGGACTGCATTTTAACAGATGCAACTGACAGAGCAGCCTGAGGTGGCAATAAGCCCGAAGTGATCACATCTAACCTCTCCTCTAAACTGTTCTGTGTGGAAAACAAAACAGGAGTGCTTTATTTATTTTGTAGCTGGAATACTGCGGGAAAGCAAGCAGCCTAGTAAAAGGGTACTGGGAGCTCAGCATGACAGGGAACAGCCCTGGAACAGACCTGAACAGTGCAGAAGATGGTAACCCTGGATGGAAGGAATGTTAGCATTAAAAGGAATAGGCAGAATCACAACTATGGATCAATTTTGGAATTCAGAGATATAGCACCTGACTAAATTTTATTCTCTGCTCTTTTAACATGTCAAGGTCTCCAAATCATGAAATTCTCTCAGTTCATAGAAACTATGCTTTGGGTCCAAATGAAGTCAGAAATGGGCACCAGAGTTGTCAGACCCTTGCATTCCTGGAAGCATCCTGTCTACCTCTGGACTTCAAAGAGAGGCTGTCATGTTTTCTGTTCAAGCATACAAAGAATTCTCTTAGTAACGATGTATTCAAATACCTGCCCTTCCTGCATATGTGAAGCCCACCATGGGAGAGAGTTCAAGGGCTCTTCAGCAGGAAAGAGAGGAAAGGCAGGATTGTGGGAAAGGCCTGCAGGTTGGATATTTTTCCATTTGCAATCAACCTTGAACGTGTCCTCTTCAGAGCAGAGCCCACAGATGCTGGCAGGGCTTTTTCTGTGCAGTAGTGGTAAAACAGGTTCGCCCTTCTCTGCTAATCTGTTTCCTCGGCTTTACTTGCTACTACTACTTTAGTCATAAGTTCCTTCTTTCTCTTCCCTGTGAGAGGCTTTGTTTTCACGTCTCCCGAGGTTACAGTGTTTGGAGCCTCATGAGTACAAATGACTCAGGACGGCCTTTACATGTTGTTAATGATCTTTCTAGCTCCTCCATGTTGTGTTGTAACCATTCGTCAGACGCTTTAATAGCTGAGAGGAAAAAACTCCCTTTTCTGAATCGGTTGGTACTGCAGAGCTGAGGTTCTTCAATGGGTGACTCTGACCCCCAGGAGACACTTGGTTATGTCTGGAGACATTTTTGATTGCCACATCTGGGGGTGGGGGGGTGGGGGTGGGCAGAGCGCCCGNTGGGCAGCACTCCTGGTAGCATCCCATGGGTGAAGGCCAAGGATGCTAAACTTGCTGCAGTGGCCAGGGCACTCCACAACAGAGAGTTCCCAGTCCAAAAGGTTAGGAAACCATGATTCAGAGCCAGTTCCCCCCAGGCCCACCACACCCCCAGATCAAGAATTCTATGACTGGATGCTTATAGGCTCCTAGTGGTTAGGTGACCTATGCTTCTTTTCTCTCTTTCTCCCCTGACAGATTAAAGGAAGGAGAGAATACAAAGATTGTTTCAGCTAAATAAGAAAACTTGACCATTTCACAACAGATGAGGGACTGAGAGTCTTACATGAACACACATTACATTAAAGCCATGGATGCTCACAGACGCTTTCTCATATCATGTTGGTGGTGGTCCCGTTTACAGCTCCACTTTAATCCCAAGGAGATGGAGGCCCAGGATCTTCGTCCATGGTCCGCAGGGCAGAAGCAGGGGAGTTGGTGAGGACCCTGACAGCCTCTCACCCGGCACTTTTCAAACTGTGGCTGCCACCCATCTGGTGTGTCATAAATTAAGTTTATTGCATCACAATGCACATTTTAAAAGAAAACAAAAAAGGAAATGATAGAAAATGTAAGAGTAAAACTGATTTTGTGAAAGTCTTTTTGCCAGGTAGCTGTGGTCATCAAAGCCGAACGCCTACAGTCCAGTCGCGGCAGCAACTGTGCAGACAGGAAGACAGAGCCCGGCAGGGTGACGACGTGGCTGCAGTCACCAGCTTCTTGGGGGCCTGGGACTCGAGTGCAGCTTGTTTCTAAGTCCATGCCTTGGCCAGTACCAGGTGCTCCGCTGGGGTGTTAAGAGGAGATCACGGCATGGAGAGCGGCTCCTGAGGCTTCCATTCGCGTGGCTGGCCATGAGGGCGCGCCCAGGGAGACTGGAGGGCCGGCGCCCAGCTGTCCCACTCCCGACCTAACCCGGGAGACCTCTTCTTTCAGCCTTCGGTACTTCCCCAAACACAATGAGGGGAGGAGCTGACGCTGGTCATGGCCTCTCTCAGAGGATTAATTTTCTGGCTCAATCTACCAACTGAAGCACCAGGGCAGAGCATGACACCTTGAGGACCTTTCAGACTTATGTCCTCCACTCTCACCTAAGCCAGATAAGACACTGAGTTGCTACTTCTGAATTTCCTGAAAGTTCATCTGAGGCATGCCTCTAATTTTGTAGTGCTAAGCTGTAGTCTGTAGAAAGAAGTTAACTTCAAGGTCAGTTGTGGGGCTCTTGAGGGAGAAAGGTCCCAGAGCCACGTTGCGTGATTCCTCACCTCACTACCACAGCAGCTCTTCTTACACTTTGGAGAGACCTGCCAAAGAGGGCAGGCAAGCCATCACTTAGAAAGGAATCTTAGAAAAGATCTTTTGTTTCAAGAATCAGTTAAACTTGTATTTTTAAACTTTCATAGCTCTTTATTTGGGCCAATATGGTCAAAAGTGTAGACAACATATTTCTGTGAACTAAGTTTCCCCTCCGCTCATGTTCCATCCTAGTGAAAGCAGCCCCACAATAAGGTTAGTAGTTTTGGTAGTTAAGGATGTAGCAGATGGGTGACCCTTACACTCAGCGATACTTCCCAGGCTAAGGAACGCAAACATTGCCCCACCACCCAGTGCCCCACGTTTCAGATGGTGGCAGGGAGAGTAGGCAAGCAAGGCACAAAGTGGCCTAGGAGGATACCCATGACTCTGTCCACTTTCCGACCACATTTGTCCTCTGGTGCTCTTCTTGTAAGACTGGGAGCAGACCTGTGTATTCATGCCACAGGTGACATGACCACATGGAAGCCAGGGGGGGCGCATAACCTGGACCAGTGTTCAGGTGGCCGACACCCACCAATCTAACCTATAACACACTGGTGAGCAGACTAGGCACCACACTCAGAAACCCTGACACACAGAGCAGACGCTCTACCACAGGTGACACACAGAAGCGGCACAACAGACACCGAGACTGAGCCACCTGGAGAGAGCAAGGAGACGTAGACTTCCTTGTGGGCCTACCCTAGGCTGCCCACACACAGGGAAGGAAGGAGGGAGGGAGGGGCCAGGGTGACAGCAAAGAAGCTGAAGCAGCTACTGAACGGAGGGGCCCCATTTGTGGCAGGACAGGTGAAAATCTCCTGGTGGGATGCGTCAAGAACGTACTGTTCTGGCAAAAAAGGAGCGCTGCAGCGATCAGGGGCATGAGCAACTGAAGACCCCGCTGCCACGAGCTGTGGAAACACCATGGCAGCAAAACACAGGGCATTGGGCTCCCTTGTCCAAGATGACTTTATGTGTAAGCTTTCAGGAAAAAGGCCTGTTCAAGAAAAATAAGGGGAGACACCTTGGAAACATGGAGGATGACACTCCATCCTGTAGGCTAGAGAGCTCGGCAATCCCTGGGGCTCAAGTCTTGGTCCTAAGGTCCCAGCGCCCTGAACAAGGATGAGGGGGCTACAGCTCACACTGCTCCCTCCTGAGAAAGCCCATCCAGAACCCTTTCCCACAGGTGTGCTCCACACACAGCCTGCCACACTCCAGTAAGGTCCGCCAGCTTCCCACTGACTGCTATTTACTACATGTCTAAGAGCCCCGATAACAACTGAAGAGGCCTATCCTTGTTTGTTTAGGTCAAGGAGAAGCACTGAGAATAAAGTCAGAATCCTCAAGCCCTTCCAACCAAAGATCAATTCTTTCTCCCATGAAATGTTCTGTCACTTAAAATAAAGGCAGATGGTTATTCAACTAAATTCCTGCTAATCAATGTCACAAGAAATCACACTAAACTAATGAAGTTTCTAGAAAACACCCTGGTTGGCCAAAATCCTGTTGCTTTTCTGGTACTGAGTGACATTTCAAAGAAATTTCACAGTGAGACAAGCTGTCAGTATAACCAACTACATGCCAGGACCTCAGAAAACCTGGGGAGGGGACGAGGTGAGGGCACATTGTCAGGAAAAAAAATTCCAACCGTGCACCACGGCCCCAAAGCCCTCCTTGATCTGGCCCCTGCCCACTCCTGACCTCGGCCCTGCAGGTCCCGGCACAGGAGTCAACCAACCCTGGACAAGGCAGGCCAGTTCAGCCTGCAGCTAGAAGTGGTATGTATGCTTTAAAGCAGTTTTTAAAAAGAACAAAAAGAATATCTTGGGACACGTGATAATTACATGAAATCCAAGCTTCAGGGTTCATAAACAGTTTTACCAGCGTACGGCACAGCTGTTTGTTTATGTACCGTCTATGGCAGCTTTCACACTACAACAGCTAAGTCGAACAGTTGCAAAAGAAAGAGTACGGCCTGAAATATTAAGTATGTCCTTTACACAAACAGTTTGCTGACCCCTTTCCTATCACATGCCCAGTTCACACCTTTGCACTTGCGGCCACCCTTGTATGGAAATTACCCCTGGCCCCCTGGCTTGATACGGCCAGTTCCTTCTTGTCCTTAGGTCCTGGTTCAAATGTCACTTTCTCTGCATGGCCTTTCCGGAGTGCTCTACCTAGAGACACCTAGCTGAGCTCCATCCTGTGTATTTCCTGCAGAGTTCTTCCCTGAAATGGTCTTATTCATTTACTTATGAGCTGTCTTCCCAGAAGAATATGAACTTCCTAATGATGACCCTCGCTTGTCATGACCATCGCTGTCACCCTGGTGCCTGGTGGAGCTAAGTATCTAAGATGTGTATGCAGGGACTGCACTAGTTATATAAACGGAGCAAAGTAGGCCTCAGGCCTCAGTCTCCCGCCAGCAGAGAGCCAAGCTGAAGAGCCTGCCCTGGCCTGAGGTATCTTGGTTTCTAAGTTTTGTGAGATATTATGAAATAATCAAATTAAACCTGTCACACTTCTCATAGGTTTAAGAGATAACAACTGTGTTGAGCTGTAAGCAAAGAACGTGATGTGTTTTATGCCAAAAGGAAGGGGGGAAAACAGGGTCTCCCGCCTCATGGCTTCTGGGGGGAGAGTGACAGGTGCCCGGCGCCTGCAGTGACCTGCCTGCCCTCGCCTGTCCGCTGCTGGTCACAGGGGCCTGGCATTTCAGTAGCATTCAGCTCTGATTAAAACATAACCTCATGCCTATAAATAAAAACGTCTTTTAAACACTAATTAAAAATAACAGGCTGGCATTTGGAAACTCCCATAAACAAAAATCTAAGAGTTGAAATAAACAGCAACAGTTGCATGTTTGATCTGTGTTCAGGTGGGGAAAAAGCTACAGGTGTCTTCCCTGGAGTTTTCCATCAACTCCTGAATTTATGCGGCTTTAAAATGCTTAGTAATGTCCATCTTACCTTTTAATCTAACAATGAGTGGATTTTCTCAATGTAATCCATTTTAATGACTCTGTAATTAGTTTTAATAATATTTTATTTAACCCAACATGTCCAAAATATTATTTTGACATTGTATAAAACAAAGAAGAAATTATTGAGATAATTTGCTTTTTTATACACTACACCTTCAATATCCATGGTGCATTTCATGCTCCCAGCATGTCTCAACTCACGAGCCATGTATCCAGTACTCAAGAGCCACACATGCCTGAAGGCTGACATGCTGGACTGGATGGTTTTTAAATGTTCAGTTATTTTAACCAAACACAAACCAGACTTACTTGCGTTTTAAGAGTTTTACATAAAAGAGCTTTTCTCTTTTTGACTGCGTGCTTGTTTTTTTCTTCAGATGACTTAACACAATAAATATTTACTATTTTATATGTACAAAAACTCCTGGAATTCATCTTAGGATTCACACCGCATTCTTGACAATAAGCTAAAAGACATTATGAACCACATCATATTACTTTCCCACAAGCATCCAATTTTGCTTTTCAAGCCACGGCTGTTAAGATTTAGTTTTCATTTCCTTCACACATGGCTCCTTTCCTGTCCTAACTGAATGCAACCAAGGAGCTCTGGCACATCTGAGCCAAGCTTCCTTAAATGTGCAGCAGGAGGGCGCCGCCATCATGCACAGAACGGCCGCCTGAGTTTATAATTCAGAAACACTGCACTCTGTCTGCTCACCCCTTTAGGAGACTTATTCCATCTTCATGATTTGAGAAGTAAAAGGGGAAAACTTAGGATACCCTGGTGAAACGAGGAGCAGAGGCCCCCTGCTGGAGCAAACACAACCAGGGCAGCAGCTCACACTCGGCTCAAAGCACCTGCTTGTCACTCATAAGCACAGGGCACGGACGCTGCTAATGGAAACAGCAGCTTCAGGAGTGTGGGTGGGATGGGACTACCGTTCTTCACCAAAAGCAAGGGCCCAACGTCTAAACTCCCAAGAGCACTCCTGGTTACCTCGGCATCCTGCTGAGGGAGGCGATATGTCCTCTCAAGGCTTTGCAGAGTCCGGGGGTTCAAAGTCTTCTGCTCCAAGAGATGCTCCAGAAGCAAGACAAGCTGGTCTGGAAGGAGCTAAAGGCAAAACCAAAAAGCTTGTGAAAAGACTATAGACTTGACCTTGGTAAAACCTCAGGGCTTACACTGTGTTCCCAAAGACAGTGCATTCTGGGGCCTGATTAAACCCCATTCTCCATGGCTTTTCATGTCAGTTCTATATTTAGAGCAGATGAAAAGATCTGGTGTTTATCTTTTTATTTTTAGGTTGTACAATGTGATTTTTTTAAAGGTATGCAACATGATGACTTAATACACATATACACCGTGAAATGACAAAAACTATACTTATCTTAATAAAACAGTATCATGGTTTATTAAATTTTCTTTATGGCACATATATGTCAAAAAATGCCATTTAACCTAAAGATTCAAGAAGCCATCTGATATTAAGGAGCGGCTTTCAGATTTCCTTCGTTACCTCCTGAACGTTGCAAATGTACACCCAGAAATAAAAGAGCACGTAATGAAGAACTATATCTCACAATCCTCCATTATAAAAATTATAAGTTTATTATTCTCTCAAAAAGTTTAAAATGATTGTGCACATAATTTTACACATGTATGTATGTGTATATATATAATCACACACACACACACCACACAAGGTCACCTTTATTCCTGAGTTTTTCGTAAGGATAGGTTAAAAAATGGTGTTTAATACTTACAGGCAAGGGGAGGATATTTTTATATGACATAAAAACAAAAAATAATTTGGGAGCAAACAATATTTGTGAAATCCAAGGAAAACTGTCTTATTCACAACTGAACGGCACACAATGCCTACATCAGCCCTGAAACAGAGCAGTGCTCAAACAAAGGAGGGAAAAATTTATTTCAGATACCTCTTGCAGGAACTGAAAAATATCCATTCTAAAGTCAAGTTAAAAAATCATTATTATGAACTCTATTACTCTCTACATTAAGCTGTCCTCCCTCCTTGCTTGCGGCCAGATAATCCCTGTCAGTGGACTCCATTTTGTAGGTCTGCAAGTCAATGCCAGATCAACACAGCACATTCATACCACCACCTGGATGGTAATCCCCACTTTGTTACTTAAGAAGAAAATTTAAAAATCACAGGCTTCTCTTGCTCCCTCTCTACCTTTTTGCCCCTAAGTGGCACTCCACCCCACCCTCACTCCCAAACACCACACACACGTGCCCAAAATATACATGGAGGAAAATCGAGTAGGCTTCACGCACAATACTCACCAGGCAATTCCACAAGGAAAGCATTTCCTGTATTTTCTCACTTTGCCCTTCTAAGTGGTAATAAAACTCCCACTTTCCTACAGATAGACACGGAAGCACAACACTCGATTCCTCAGCCTTTGTATTTTATAACAGCACTTTATCCACCTTAGAGTCATGCTGTGGACCCTCTGTCGGGCTGACAGGATCGAAACAAGGTGCCTTCAGCAAGAACAGAGGGTTGAAACCAGCACTGACCTGTGAGGTCCTATAGGAAGACTCAAAGAATAGCTAACACTTAATTTTCTTTCATTATTAAGTCATGTGCCTTTAAGATGTTCTAAGCTATCAAATCACTACATAACAATCAGGAACAAAAATCCCAGTTTTTCATTTTCTATAGTTCCAGACACATGAGACTTTTATATTTTCAAAAATTTGTTTCTAAAACAGCCCAAATCCAGGGCTACCAGCCTCTAGGGAGCCTCCTCATCCACCAGTTCATACCACGAGCAATCTTCTTAGGCTCTGCATGCACCCAGGCTTCGTCAGGCCTCCTTCCCACCCACAGCAGGGTGCACCTTCCTCTCTGGATTCTTCTTCCCTGTTCTAAGAAGGGCCCTTCTCTGGTGGAGGCTAATCCTTCGGCTCTGGCCTTGAGTACACCCCTCAAGTCGCTTTAGGTCAATTCCTCAATTCCTCAATTGTCCTCTCTGAATCCTCTTCAGAGAGCTGGCCTTTCTGCCCCATCAGGGTTCCCACCCCCTCACTACTTTCCTTTCTAAAGTGTGCCCCAGCGGCCCTTACCTGGCAGTGACCTAGCCTGGCATCTGACTCTGTGGGGGCTGTGGTGGGGAGAGCCTCAGACTGACTCAGGGGCCCATTTAGCCCTGCACACACACACACCCTCCCCCCCCACAAAAGGCACATCCCAGGAGCGACGGCTTCATATTGAGGCCACTCTGGATGCAGGAAAAGGGCTTCTGGGGAAGGGCCTACCTGATAGCACGTAGAACACCCATCAGCTGTGGGTGGGGGACTTGTTCGCTAACTAAACACAGCAGAAACCAGCCCTGCCAATTTGCAGAGTTAGAGGGAAGGCAAGAGTAGGAAGGAAAGCATCTCCTTATTATGTGCCCGCACGTACAAAGAGGCCTATTGTTACAGCTCAAGTCTGGGATTTGGTTTAAACTATAGAGACCCAAGGAAGAAAAAACCCTTGAGTAAGACAAGTCACTTGGTCCTTAACTTACCCTTAACTGGGTTTAACCAACAAACACAACTCCAATTTACAAATGAAGAATTACTAACATGTGAATCTATCAGGATATCTGGATATCTTTTATATCTCTTACAGTTTTCTTCTGAGCAGAAAGGTCACATGTCCACACAGAAACAAAACCACAAGGATCACAGAGTGTTTTTGTCCTCTCCAAATTTTCCACGAGTGACAGAAAAATATTTAAAGCCAAGCCCCCTGCTTTAAGACAGACAGTAGAGATGGATGGGTGTGTGTGTGTGTGTGTGTGTGTGTGTGTGCGTGTAACCTTCAGGAGAGCAAGCTGCACACCCAGCCAGGGAGCACCCCTTGCTCCCACCCCCACTGATGAGAGAGCCAGCAAGGAGGGACCACAGAGAGACCGGAGACCATTCCTCCCTAACGCTTGGAGACCTGCGAGTCCTATGCTTCGAGATAGACTCTTCTAGATGACTCTCCCTGAGTAAACAACCTGTAGCCATCTGGCTTTCAACTGTAGCTCTTTTAATTCACCAGGAAAACTTCAGTTTCTAAACAATGGGAAAAGTACAGAAAATCAGGAATCAAATGCTACTTCAGTACACAGACAATAAAACTGATTCAGGGTCTTTCATTCACAAGTAAACATGACATAATTTTTTACATGACATTACAGACCTTGAAAAGAGGATGATAAAGCAAAAATGTGGTAAGTTGTTCACTTTAATACAGTACATTTCCTTTCGTAAAATAAACATTTACTCCCTGTAAAGCCACCCTACAATGAAAAAGAAGTACTATGTAATAAAGCAAAATGTTTGCACAGCAGTGCAGAGCACTCGTACTCAACCAATGCAGCACAGGGCACCACCCGCCCGGCAGCTGGAGCAGCAGCAGTGGGAAATGAGTGGGTCACTCCACTCCCACCCACGTAGAAATCAAATTAAATTTCACATGACTTCTGGGCCAACTGTGTTTTAATACAGCAGTACTGAGAGCTTCTGTTGCACTATGAAGTAATTAAGAAAAATAAAGTACGTGTTTCAGAGCGTTATCTCCTGAGAAAGCAGCTCCTCTAAACATTCTGAAAAGAACTTGCCTTTATTTCTGAGGGTCTAATGGTGCTCACACCCACAGTTCAACAGTGACAGGAATGGAAGGTCCTTTCCTTTTGCACAAACAAGGAATTCATGATGGGGTGATTATTTTATCCATGGGGAAACAGGCACGGTATTTTAAAAATTCATCTGTCTCAGAAACTTAGGCAAAATAAGACTATGGGTGTCCAAGTCATGTGCATACTTTGTGTGTGAAAGAGAACTTCAGAGCACTGTCAAACTTACTCAAATACAAAAAATAAAATGCTAAAGGGGGTCAACACAAATGCTATTTGTTAAGGAATGAGAAGTCTGTACTCTTGTTTTAAAGAGGGAGGATTCCATAGCTGCTAATTACCTAGAAATATACAAAGAAAAAACGAGTCTACCTGGTATTTTCCCAGTCAACTTAAGAACTGAGGCAAAGCCACAAAACTCTGAATGGTTTTAAGGAGTTTCCACACACATATTTCTTGGAAAGAAAATATGGAATTTCCAAACCCACCCTCCTAGTCCACAAGCAGCACAAAGCAAACCCTGATTCTTCTAGAAGCCCCTTACTGCTGTCACAGGGACATCAGTCACTTCTGGCTCCCAGAGGACCACCCACGCAACTGAGCCCCTCCACCATTTCTTCCATTAGCAGGATGCAGAAAAGGCCAGCTCACATCCTAGATCAGAAAATGTCACCAACGCATCCCACTACTGACCTTCCAGAGGCAGGAACCGACACAAGGAACCCAGTGCCACCAATGTCCAAGTCCCACCGCCTGCACCCCTTCAAAAGGAAGACACCTCCCCTCACGGCCCAACCGGCCGGGCTGCAGCCACACACGCACGCGGAGGAAGTCTCTGAGAGGCTCCCAGGCAGAGAACGAGCCTGGGACTAAGGCAGCCGCCGACTGACAGTGGCGTGAGTTCTATTATTACCCCATTATCACTCTGGATCTGTGCCTAAATGAAGCATGCTTCCTCCCTGCTGCATTTCCTTTTATCCTGGCTGGAGACTAAAAGCGGATCAATGGGGGCAATACATATGATGTCACTTCAATTTACAGCAACAACCTCCCTCCTTCAGTCTGTCTGAAATACACGGTAAGATCAATTCTTCCCAAAAATGGTTAAAAAATGCTTAGGGAGCATTCTTCTTCCAGAAAAGCATTCTCGGCTATATTTGTCTATGTTACTACGGCAGGAACTGTTTACACTGAACAAAAACAGAAGAAATGGGGGAGGGAGAAAAATCTCAAATTCTCCTGTATGCCGGAGACTTACTGGCTGAAATTCAACAGAAACAGGGTCCAAACCAGAATTGAAGCTGTTGACCTTTCAAAGTCACAGGCTTTGGGGCATAGGGGACAATAGAGACAGAAGCTTTTGGATTAAAAAGGTAATCCCACAGATGTAAAAAGTCATTTTTGTAAGATTTCCACTAAATTCCTTTCCACTCTTCCCAGAAAACTCACACCACACTATATAGCCTCAGGTGCCCCCACAGTCCAGAGCGAGAGAACATAGAGTGCCCCTTCATGCACTTTTCTCATTAACGGCACAAGGGACTGCCTACAAGATACAAGACGGAGCCTTCGCTCAAGTCCTCTTTCAGAAGGTGCTCTGATCCAAAATAAAACAAAATAAGTAAAAAAAAATCTCTAAGCTGTATAAATTTTCATAAGATGGTTTTTGGAATTGGGGTAAAATTAGGATAGAGTAAAAAAAAAAATCCTCAGAACTTTTATAAAGAGTTCTCCTTCTCTACATGCCAAAAAGACACACAAAATCCTAAAAGTATCAGAACCCTGGAGAAGCTGACCTTACAAACCCCAAACACTGGCTAGGATTATGGTCTTCACGTCAGTGTTCGTATATAATCTTCCTTCATCTGTCACTTTTTAAAAAAATTTATTTATTCAAGAGAGAAATAGCACGTGTGTGTGTGTGTGTGTGTGTGTGTGTGTGTGTATGAGCAGGGGAAGGCAGAGAGACAGAGAGAATTCCAAGTAGGCTCCACACTGTCTCAACAGAGCCCAACACGGGGCTCAATCCCATGAACTGTAAAATCATAACCAGAGTCGACATCAAGAGCAGACACCCAACTGACTGTGCCATTCAGGTACCCAGAGGGGTATAACTTTCTTCGTGATAAATGTTGTTAGGTGACAAAAATGAATTATGTAATAAGATTTATATAGGCAAGTCTCCGTCTAAGAGCTTTTATCAACTAAGGTATCATGATATAATTAAAATATTTCTGGTTTAAACTAGTAACTTGTGTAGAGGAAAAACAATCGGCTTGAATTGATACTGAAAAACTAAAAGCAAAACCTACAAAAGAACAACCATCGTATACATGCTAAAGCAAAAACTGAATCCATTCTAAAGAGCTGCCAAATTAAAGAAAAGTCATAGTTCATATTATACTGGGGACAAATTTGATTTACCAACACATGAAAGTCACCAAATAATTAAAAGTGAAAATAATTTCCTTTAAAATAAAGAAAGCAATCTATCTATAAATAAAAATTCATGTAGCACAGTTCTGATTATCAGACATCTTTAAGGGAGTAGGTCTGTGGTCAAATTTTAGTAAGAAAATTTAAGCAGAAGCAACTATTCATATAATTCATTTCGTACTGGAAAAAAAGCATATTTACTACATATTTGGGAAACAAAAATACAGTAATTCCCCTTGTACACATTTCTTGCCATCTTACCATATTATGGGAACAGTTCCATTTTATTTTTTTTTTAATAGCTGCATACTACTCCATTGTGTGGTTATTTCCCATGGCCACAATCTGGTGTACAAAACCAGCGGACGTTCTCACAACAAAGGTATTTGCATGCTGTACTTTAGGGTCATAAAGTAGTATGCAACTAGAATTTTGAGTTAGAAAATATTACTATTTATAAGTTAGGAACTCTAGCTCATAAAACACATGCTCTTATTCAAGATAAAGACATCAGTTACTCAATACAGTATTATTAATTTAAGTGAGGCAATTAATTCCAAGAAAAGAAAAAGATTTCTGTTAAAAAAACAACCTGCAAACGCAAGGAAAGTCAGAAGTTTTCTCTGATACTTTCCAGTGTTCCAAATTCTTTAGAAAGCTTTAACAAGCCCTACATGCCACTGTTGTCATGGCAGAGTGAATAGACTGCATCACTTAGGAATTTATAGTTTCTTCTTCATGAGTGAGGATTTTTTTTTTTTGAGAAGCCTAAAACTGAGATCAGAAATGGTCATCCTGTGCCCTCTGTGGTCACTGATTTGGCATGTTCCTGGGTAGGGAAAACAGACGTGAAGATTCTAAGCACTGTGGTAAAATTCTGGGAATTTTCAATGTGAATGTTTTCAAAGATTTATTTTCCAAAATGTATAATGCCATTAACATACACATGGTTATAAAAGCTGCAAGAGGACTGCATATAGTTTAAATAATATGCTTTGTGTCAGACAACATAAAACCTAGATAATACTTTTATAAAAGTTGGGGAAATTAAGTTAGCATATGAAAATGTGACTCCTATATAATGTGAACACATGAGAATGACTTACGCCAGTAAATTATATCAGATACTATTTGCTAGTGATGGTGTCTGTTTTAGTCTCTGTGAGGTCACTTTTGGAAGTACCAAAACTCACCCATGGCTCAAAAGTACAGTACATGAACTACTTGATCCTTTCCCTTTCTTCTGCTTCCAGCGAAGTGAACCATTTTTCTTAAGTCCAGTCAAAAAACATTTCCCAATTTACTTAATAAAGAGAAGATCTACTTTATGAAAAAATTCAATACCGCTATCTAACCTAAGCACTGAAACGCATAAATGATGAAGAGCACGTGCTCTAACAAAGCGCTGAGCTAGCACCTGGAAACTGGAGGCTTCTGTAAAGAGGTTCAGTCAGTACAGGGATTCAGTGCGGAACCCACAGCACTGGTGTCACCAGAAACCTGTGGGTAACCCTCTACTCTTAGTCATAACAATATTTGAAAATAACACATATCTCAAAAGTTCTGATTTCAATGTTTCTATATAAAGATTAATGCTAACACCATTAAATATAAGACATTAGTTTTATGCAAGCAAACTGCTGGAATTCTACAACTTACAAATGCTTTCCATATATAAGGCATTGCATCAAACAGCTGCATGCTCAGATTTTTATGTTGTCATTTACAACACAAATGAACTATCAAATACATTTAATTTTTTCCAAAAGAAAAGAGCAAGTTAACAGTAATTTCATTCAAACCCAGAATTTTCTTAACTTTCTCTAACTTCCTACATTCCCCCTCAAACGTCAAAATCAGTCTGTGGAATATCATTTATTACAAATTAAATACTTTAGTAAATAACTATCAGCTTTAATTCTCCTCTTTGTAACACTTGGTTGAATATATTTCATGTAGCCCTATGTTCCCGGTAAAGAGTGATCCATGTAACATGCACAAAAGGTATTCATAAGTACAAATATGTAACCCTTAGGCACATCTGGTCTAAAAACATATTTTTTCCTCTATGGAAAAACATGTATTTTCCCACTTCTTTCGGACTGGAACCCAATAGTGCTCATTTCTTGCACCGTCTACCCCAAGCATGACATACACGTTTTATCAAATTTAAACAAAGGACTTAATGTCCAATGTAGTAGGTGGAGTAATATAGTAAAAATGACAGCAGAATGGTTGTCAGTCAATGATTTGGTGATTTAAATCTATTATAAAAAAACTTATAGCTATCAATGAAAATTCTAGCCAGGAGTGATTCTCATGTCTAAACTAAAACAAATCAAAAAAATACACACATTCAAATACAACAATTTAGAGAGTTTTTAAAAGCATTCTGTATAATAATAGATGTGGTAGCAGATTCTTAAATGGTAAAAATAACTCTTCAACTGTAATCGACCATATTCAATGAAATGATGGCTCTGTAATGTTTTTAAAGAGCTAATAAATAAGTTGTATGAGGAGTTGGCAATAACCCTCTTTGCTCTAAGTGCAAAAACTTGATAGTATCTCTAAGAGAAACCTGCCTTTCGCTTTCCAGTCTCCTTGTTGAAACTTGCTATACAAAATTTTTTTTCACATTATCAAAATTACCTGCCAAAAAGAAAGTAAGCCACAAAAGCATTTTAGACACAATGATACTAACAAGACAAGAAAACAAGAAGCAGGAGGAGGGAGAAACCAAGTCAACCTCCGGCCTCGGCTTACACACCGACTCAGCAGGCACAGATGGACACACACGCTCATGTTTTTAAGTGCAGAACATAATTTATAAACCAATTTCATTCTTGGGTGTTTATTCTGGTCTAGAATGCTAACATTCCATTACTCCTAGTTCCTGCCCTTTCTGCTTCATAGGCATGTAGTCAAAACAACAGAAATATCTTTTATTTTAAATAGACTTAATTTTCTAATACTCTTTCTATATTTTCTACCAAATTCAAACTAAGCATGAATTTAGCCACATGCCTACAATGTGTTATGGTTTCTGTCATAAGGCTGACAAGACACACATCCCTAAATACATGTATGGCCAACCACAAGTAAGGAGGCCTTGTGGGGGTGGGAGGCGGACAAGGGTGGGGAGTCAAACTGCATGAATGATTCTGGGGCAATAAAACAAAAGTTATTTGTACTCAATAAAAACACACTGAGAGTACGGTTCAATTGACTGTCCAATGTCTCAGGGTTATTTCACAAAACAATTTAATGTATATAAGGCACACAAGTCACATTTCAATCAAATTCTGTACACTTCTGGATTCAAGTCCAGACATTTTATATCCACGATTAACTCTGAAAAGTTTTATGAAGAACAAAGGATGAACTGGTTAAGGGTCACTTTGACGCAGCAGTTCGTATTCTTGAAAAAGATATGGACTTAAGAACTTCAAGAGAAAGAAAGGTAGAGAACAAGTTTCACATACTTTCAAGAAATGTTTACTCCACTTTTAACTTCTTTTCCCTCTCCTCCATGTTAACACTAGCTCACCTGAGGAGAATGACCCTCCTAGAGGTCAGTGCTCAGTATAAAGAGAAGTGGCTGCCTTGTGGTTGCACATCACGTGAGAAGGTGAAACAGTGAAGGGGAAACAGAACAATAAAACCACACAGACATCATGGATGCCAGATTTGTTTACCGCAAGTTGCATGCTATGTACAAATGCTGAAGTAATTCATGAATTAATGTACTTCCCATCACAACAGAAACTATTCCAAACAAAACAAGGAGGTTAAAACAATAAATTTAATAAAAATGTTCTTTTGGAGCAAAATGTCCACTTTATCTCTAGGAGAGTTTACACTATAATCTTATATCTACTGTGAGCTCCAGCTGGGACTTGCTGCTCCCCCAACCCCCAGGGGGCAGCCTGAAGCTGATACGGGAACAGGAAATCTGAAATGCGGCCTTGTTTCCTGCCATGGAAATATTTTCTCATCTGAATTCAAGTACTTGAAAGGCAATCCAACAGAAGCAAAGTCCTCAAAAATACAAACAGATATTTACTAACCATGGATCTAAAATTCTGTTAGGTCAGAGACTTTTCTAATGGGTGTTGAATGGGTGTTGGCCCGAACATGATTGAATCCACAATGTGCTTTCTAGTGGCAATCTAAAACCTCAAGGATGTGCAAGTTATTCCTAATAGATTCCTAAAGAAATTTTTTTAAAAACCTGAAGTTTTGTATTTTCCTTTATTTATGTATAATGTGCTCATGTAAAAAAAAATCAGTATTATTCTACTGGAATAATACATTTTAATAGACAGAACTTTTGGAAGTTACAGAAAATGTTAAGACATTTCTAAGTTTTCTGATTATTTAATTTCAATGGAAAATAGTCCATTGAAAAGCAAACTTTCCCTTCCCCTTAATATCCTAAATTATCTGTATAAGTTAATTTGGAATTTATCTTTACCAAAAAAATAAATAAAGAGATGACAATGGAACAGTTTTCAAAAAAATTTTTTCTACAGAATTAAAACTAAAAAGAACTTTAAAAGATAGTATTTACTCTCAACATTTTAACATAATTTTTGCTACTTTCCTTTTATTATATCAAAGTTACAACACACCAATTATAATTTACACATTCTATATCAAAGTAAAGCTTGCCTTATTTAAAATAAATTAATTCAAAAAACCAGTCATCACAGACTCCCCCAAAAATGAAAAAGAAAAATGGATACACATATTTTTAGTGACTAAATGCAACCTTACAGGTTGAGAACCATTTCTCCTCTGATTTCACAATGTCGGATCTCATCTCAGAACTTTGTAAGTAATAGCTGAGACAGACCTAAAAAACAGGCTGCGCCTTCCTGGGCAACCCAAACAAACTTCTCTTTAGAGTCAACATTTAAAATGCAGGTTTTTAAAAATTGTTTGTGGTTAGCTGCCTGGCATTAAGTCTACATTTCCATCCAAGAACGTCTGCTAGGAATTAAGACCAAAGACCAGAACTCCTCTAGATCAGCACACACCCTTGACAGAAGACGAAAAAGAACAGTTCTCGAGAGACTTAAGTTGCTCTGCAGAACATTTCTAAAGAAGGCTCCAGCCAGAAGCAGTAATTTTTGTTACTCTTTTCCTGATGGATTTGTCCTTTAAATGAGTTTTCTTGTGTGCATCCGAACGCACTTGTTTAGTCTTTTTTCCTTTGAAGACTTGATAAATATAACCCACCAAAAATTACAATGCCGACGCAGGGGCCATCGAACACACTCTGAAAGTTAAAATGTTTACAGCGACTACAAAAGCAAGAAAAACAAAGGCAACAGCCCGTCAGAAGCACCCTACAGTATTTCTGAAGGCAAAGGAGAGCTCCCATTCACATCGAATGGGATCACCATGGTGGTGGGAATGCAAACTCCATAGAATGGGCTGTTAGCTCTCGGCAAATAACCGCACGATTATTAAGCAGAACGATAACAGTGAATCAAACGTGGCTTTCCTTCCCGCTAACGCTCCTTTGGTGGAAAAACTGAGGTTAAAAGGAGGAAAACAAGAAGGGATTTGGTTGAAGGAGAGAAACACTCTACTTCTCCTAACGAACACAGCTGACGGCCGCGGGTCCCCGCAGCTGTCAGACGGGCCGGGCAGCCGCGGGCGGAGCCGCCGACCTGCAGGGGGGAAACGCCTTACTTACTGAGGCTCCTGTCGGGACGCGGGCCGGAGCCAGGAGTCCGCTCCGACGGGTCCCGGCGCCGGCTGATATCTCCCACGACCGCCCAG
>NW_027551560.1:5963831-5967850 GCF_008692635.1 Crocuta crocuta | reverse complement strand
GGCCCGGCCCCACCCCTGACCCCCGCCCCGCCCCGCCGGCCCGCTCCAGCCCGGTAATTACTCTAATTAGAAGTCTTAGTCTCAGCAGTTAAACAATGTACGAACCAGTCCCAACACAGCCTGCAATTCAAGTGGCTTTGAGAACAAAGGCAATCATAGCTGTAGCAATTTTTCCTCTAATTTATAGAATGTGAAGACTTTCTCTCACTGCAAGTTGTACTTAAAAAAAAAGTTTAACCTCTGGTATACATGCCCTTTCACAAGGATATCAGCATTTTTCTGTGGAAAAACACCAGCACATACCAGCTACAGGTAACAAAAAGAAAAACCACCGTTCCAAAAAATGAATATTAAGCTTGTAAGTTTGGTCCCTCCATCAGAACTTCTTAATGTTCTTGGATCACGTGGCGGAAATATGTAAGATGTACAGATTTGGAAGGAGTTTTCCTTACAGCTTATAGATTATATGAATGAAAGGGAAACAAACTACCCAGGGCATCTTTCTAGTAAGCAATCTGCACAATTCTTTACTAGTACCAGCGGAGACTGCTAATTGTTCATACTAATATCCAAGGGAGGAAAACACCACATTCCAGGATTCAGTTTCCTGGGTGCAAGAGCAACAACTTTAATGCCCAATGACTGGCATCTTCACCAGAAACAACCAGAATATTTCGACATCACACAAGAGGCCAGTCTTGTTTCCTATCTTACAGCAATCCTAGTAGATAAAGGTCACCAGAACAGATTCCAACAACAAAATCACACACTGTAACTACCATCAACTAAAACAACTATTTCAAAGATTTGGAGAAATTTATCAGGAGTAAGGCATTTCTTGAAGATAGATATACTTCACAATAAAATAAAAAAGATAAAATGGCCCCAAACCCAAAAAACCCTCAGGAAGGGATGTGATCAGGCTTGTTTTCCCTAGAAAATTATAATAGTTCATTTATAGCTTTTCTGAATATTAAAATATTCAGAAAATATTTGTGCTAGTTTAAATGTACCCTGAACATTTTCAGGATGAGTAAAATTATAACTGTAAAGTACGTGTTAGAAAAATTTTTTTAAACATCAAAAACAAAAAAGCCTTTACTTTCTAGTACTAATTTGATCTTTAAAGCAACGTATATTCATTTTAGAAGAATTATTCAACAACTTAGAAGTTTACGTGAAAGATTTAAAAAAAGGCAATGAACTACTGGAGAAATAGAAGCAACCACTGCAAAAAAATGTTGCACAAAATAGGGTGTATGTCTCATATGTCTTTCCCTTTCATTATATTTTCCCCCACAGATTTTAAGTTTTCAAAATTTCAGGTAAGTATAATTTTCAGTCCCACTTCATGCATTTACTAGGATATGCTTGAAAATTTCTCCATTTTTAAACGGAAATCTTAATTGTTCACATTATGAAAAACTAATCTAGTACCTTTGTTACAAATGTGATTTTTGTTTAGCCTCCCTATATGTTAATTAAGACAAGTATCTGAACACAACTTAGTTTCACTGCAGTAACCATTTAAAAACTTAATCTCTTTTAACAAGGAAAACAACTAATTTCAAGTTAAAACAAGTAGAAAGAAACAACTAAAACCAAATGGAAACACTTTCAAATGCTAATATGTCTACCTCATTTAAAAGGTTAAAGTCCTGAATATAAGAGATATTCTTAAATACTTAAGTAGATAAGGTGCTTGGGAAATATATAGAAAGGACTTCCAAACACTGTTCTGCAGATGAAATAAACACAGTGAGCAACTGAGAACAAACATAGGGAGAAAGCTCTTTCAGAAAAAGTATATTTCCCCCAAAACGTGTCCTTCCAAAATTCCCCCACTGAGCCAATGTCTAAATCTTCAAATGGCTTTAGTCTTCCTTAGCTAAGCCAATCTCTTTGTGTACTGACAGTCCCCTTTAAATTAGTTAAGAACATTAATATGCTTTTCAAATGTGTAAGACCATAAAAATTCAATGTAACTTTTTAAAAAGTGTTTGAAAAAATCCATGTTATCTTCCTTCAGATAATAAACAACATAAATATTTTGCAATAAGTGAAAATAAAGAAATTTTACAAAATATACCAAAATGCCCTCTTAAAAGCAAACCTCTAGCAGCCAAGCACCCATGGTGCACCTCATCGTTGACACACACTTATTTTAACATTTGCTTTTAAAATCAAAAAGCCACTGTAGATTAAGCTGTTGGTCAAACCTGCAATTTAATTTTATACTGCCAGGTAAAGAGCGAGAGTTAAAATACCACATTACCGTCCTGAAAGTATCTCCACTTAAGACAGAGTTCTCAACACCAGAGATTTCATTTCTCGTTGATTCCAAAACTATCTGCTCAAGCTATTATTATAATTACCATTTCCCCCTTTGAAAGACAAATCAACAGCCCTACTCTGTGAAATTATTTTTTTTGAAAGAAGCCATATCTAGGATACATGCCCCCTCGCCCCCTTTCTAAGCAGAGGGCTGTCCTCTGCGGGCCAGCACTTCCAAGCCAGCTTCGCAGCACCCTGCGCTCCGTTCCTGCCTCTCTTCAAAGCGGGGTGGGGTGGGGGTGGGGATGACGCCTCTCCAAGGCTTTTCAAAAGCAAGTCCCCAAACGCCAGTATCAATTCCACAGGGCCCGCTGGGCGATGCTGCCCTAATTCTACACGTCTCGCTCCACGCTCTCAACCAACATCACCTAAGTTTAAAGACGGGCAAGACCACATTGACATCTGTCCCCGAGCACATTTGTCTCTGAAGCAAAGAATGACCTAAGCACGAGGGCAACAGATTATGAAGTGGGCGGGGGTCAAAATTAAAGTACCTAGCACCGAGGAGGCTGTTGTATAGAATCAATGCGAGAACAAGGTTCTCTGGTTACCAAGCCAAGAGCCTGGGTGAGTGCGCCGAGTTCCTCCACGCTACGCACAGAAACCCTTCCGCGGGAGTACAGAGCACGCAGCGTCCATCAGGAAGGCGCAGTCGGTCCGCGCAAGGAAGAAGAACAAAAGGGATTTAGGGAATCTCAGGTGTGCCCAAATACCTGGACCCGAAGCCGGGAGCACCCCTAATACAAGAAGGTATTCAACCAAAGCAAGTTGTGTTGGCTCTGGGGCGCCACCAGCAGCGCAGTTCGTCCTCCGCTACCCGGACCCTCACGCAACACCAGCCGCCAAGCCCCAGATAAAGTCTGCACCCGCGCCAGAGTAGGGGTGGCCTCGCTGGGGTCACCTTACTGAGGGAGCCTGTGGTGGGCGGGACGCCAGGGCTCTCACGGAGGGGGCGGTGTCCTGGTTCCGCCCCAGCCCGGTAGGTGTCTACGGGGCAGCGGCACCTCCCACCCCCGCACCTGGCTGCACCGCGCAGGACCGGGACCTCGCCTGGTGCAGGCGCTGACGCATCTCTTTAAACCCAAGCGTCCTTTTCCTCCGAACACAAACAGCAGGCAGTAGGGGCGCTTTCAGCTGACGAGTCAGAACCCGGGTCTAACCAGCCTACTGACTTTGGGCGCAAATTCTGCGACTTCGTTCTCGCACCCCCCGCCCACCCAAAAAACTCGACTCAACTCTGAAGGCTGTCAAGAAATGCTGTCAGTGCCCCTTCGTGCTCGAGACCCACTTTGGTCCTGGGCGTGAATTTACAACGGCCCACCCGCCTCTCGAACACTCCCCAAGGACCAACTGTGCTGACAAGGAGCACAGAGAGCGGAGTGAAACCGGTGGCCCTTCCAAAGTTAACCGCCAAATGTAAACCCGAGAAGCTCTTTATTCTCCTTCCCTCCGTGATTTGCAGCGCCTCTCGTGCTGGCCCTAGGGCCTCGTCAGGCCTGCGTGACGGCACAGACCTGGAATATAAACCCATGTTGCCCAATCCCACCCGGCAGGTGAGTGTCGCTTACGCACAACTCTGATTTTGGCCGCCTCTTCTCTCTGTTCTCTGACACAGTGACCTGTATGCCCCAATGTGTGTCATTCAATACGCTCATTTGTAGTTCCAACCCTCTCAGCCGGTCAAA
>NW_027551560.1:5933128-5963779 GCF_008692635.1 Crocuta crocuta | reverse complement strand
TTTTGCGCAAACTGATACGAATTGCTAATACCAGTCCCTCTGCCTGGAATGCCCTCTGATCCCCCTAAACATTTCTCAGGGGCTACCTTTTTCAAGAACCCTTCCAGAAAGTTTGTGCTGTCTTACTCTCTCATCCATATCCACGTGGGCAGTCCCGCTCTGCGATATATAACAGAACTATTAGCACCGCTGTTCACACACAGGAGCTTCTAAGCTCCTAAGCTCCTGGAAAGGTCCCGGAGGTCTTTTCTTTCAATCGACACCGCCCCCCCCACCCAGCACAGCCAATTTGCATGATTTGGAATTAATGTAACCTGTCTTGCAGCAAGAACAAAGTTTCAATCTTGTGCCCATTAGCACTGATTTTAGCAACTAAAATGATGAAAATTAGTTAAAACAGGATCAACTTTAAAATAGAAATTCAAAGATAATTTTTTTTAAAGCCTTACACCATCAATTTCACAGGCAAAGAAAGCCATTACAGGTAAATGTCATCTACTTCAGGGACATTTTCTACTCGGAAGCTGTTGACAACTTAACCACTGCAGCTCTGCTTTATGCAAATACAAGTGGTGCTTTTCTCCCAGAGAACGTCACACATGTGCTACCTCAGATGACTTTATCATGGCCTTGCAGATATGAGTCTTCCAAAGAGAAGACTGGGGCAAGGGGACACAGAAAAGTCAAGTCACTTACACACAAGAAATGCATACACTGCTTAAAACTATGTAAAACTCACAGATGTGAGCACCAAAAAGGATCGTTATAGTGCTAAAAATAGAATTATCTGTTTTTTAGAGTATCATTTTGACTGGACATTCTCCTATGAAGTGGGGTGTTAATAAATTATAACACAAAACATTCACAAGACAAAACATGATTATTCAATTATTCTTAAGTCAATGAACCCATATTGGATCATTCTTTTGAATAGAGAAATGCCATTTCCCCCCAAACTAAAATTATAAATATTTGCATGTCACACTTAAAAATTTTTTATATTCAGTAGCTGACACTACATATTACAGTAAAACAGAAACTCATTTAAGCTAAAAGGACCTTGTGTTATACCGTATGTGTTCACATAAATATATAATTTTTCTATACAGTAGTTATAAGAAACCTTAGAAGCAATGAAAACCCACTTCTAATACCACACAGCCTGTATATGTCGACTATCCAACCCTATGAATGCCTAATCTTTTACATTACCAACATTCTCTAGTGTGGTAGTAAGCAAGATAATGGCCACGTCCTGATCCCCAGAACCAGTGAGTACTTTAGGTTACCTGGCAAAGGAGAGTTAAGGTTGCTAATCAGCAGATTTAGAAATGGGATGATCCTTAATTACTGAGCGAGCCCGATGAAATCAAAGGTCCTTATAAATGAAGAAGACAGGCAAGGAGAAGAGAACCAGAGAGACAGTAGCAGGAGAAAGACTGGCTGGGTCTTGCTGGTTTTGAAGAGGGAGGAAGGGACCATGAGCCAAGGACTGCAGGGAACCTCTAGAAGATGTTAAAGGAAAGGAGGTGGATTCTCCCAGAGCCTCCAGAAAGGAACGGCCTGTTGACACCTTGGGCTTCACCCAAAGAGAATGATTTTGGACATCTTACCTCCAGATACTATAGGTAATAAATCTGTGTTGCTGTAAGTCACAGAATGTGTGGTAATTTGTTACAGCGGGAATAGGAAACGAACACATGTGGGTTCCAAGTTACTCTTACAATCAACCTCGCTGCTGCTTCATGTTTGGCTCAACATGTGAGGAAAATAAAAACATTCTTTAAAGACTCTCAGCTACACCTGCAGCCTGATCAGTTTCCTTCTAAGAGTGGAGGATTCCTTCCAGGTCCCTCCCCTCATTCCGAAGGACACAGCTTCCTAGGCAATTTCAGGCTTGATTCTAGTGGCTGAGAAGTTCGTTGGGAGTCAGTGGGCTGAGAGGAGAAGAAAGCTGGATAGGAGGTCTAAAAGCCCTTTAGGGTCTGGTTCCTAACTGCTTCACTGCTTTTACAGTGCCATGGAGGCCAGGGCAGAGCATGTCAATGAAACAAAGGACAAACATGAAACAAAACGCCATGGGCAACCACGTCTTGATCAAATCTAAGAGCGATTCAAGTTAATAAGTAACATAACCCCACCACCTTCTTCATGGCTTTAATTATTACAGCCAGTAAAAAATATTCAGGCCATCCCTGTTTAGTGATGTTTTATTTACCCCTAAAGGCTAAAGTCTTCATTAAAAGCAGAAGAGTTGTGTTCAATTCAACACATATGGTGAGATCACAGCCCAGTTTATTGTAGTTTTTTGAAGTGTCACTCCCCCTCCCCTGAAAACATATACACAGAATCGAGGAATCTGAATACCCAGCACAGCAATTACAATCGGCCCATATCAGATTTTTAGTACATAACTGATTTAAAACACAAACTTATTTTTGAATAGATCCCCTTCATTTCTATTTTTCTAGCACAAATCAATCTTTTCCTAAGGCCGTTTCTTCCACTGTTCAAAGGGAACAAAGCTGCTGTTGAAGGGGATTTCCTTTGCCCCAGATATTTCACTCAGGTGTGCTAAACCTGGCCAAGGTCCTAAATCGCGTGGCGCCTTGTGGTTGGAGAAGCCTGACAAAAAGTCTGAGCTGTAAAGGAACAGGTTAAAAGGGTGGGGCAATCCACATGTCCACATGATCAGTGCTATTATTTTCTTTTTTCATGCTGTACAGACTTTATCACGGAACTGCCCAATTATAATGTTTTCCAAATTTGACACTTTATATTTTCCAAAGAGAATTAATGAGCCATATCTTTCCAGGTAAACTCTTCATTGAAGGAGGAAGTGCAATTCTTTGTCATGTCCTATATTAGAAAAGCAATTTTTTCCAATCATACCTCACTTAGATCAGTGTTTTTTATACCTTTGGTCTCCTTTGGCATTACTTTGTCTGTGAAGCTAAACCGACAGGAGAGGAGCTAGGAATCATTCCAAAAAAGACCCTCCCTCCTGGAAGAGAGAAAGGCTGAGGGGGGAGGGGTAGTTCTGTCCTGAACTACTTCCAAGAACACACAACCTGGAGGGAAGGGGAAAAACATCCTTACCCAGTAGGTGTCTCTTGGAGCACCTGGTTGGAAATGAGTGAAGGAGACAGATCTCCCTGCTCTTCTCTTTAATCCCAGGGATGGAGGCAGGAGGCAGGAGGCAGGTTCTGGAGAAGAACTGGAAAATGTGGAACCTCAGGCACTGGGAAGCAGCCCAAGATGAAACACACTTGGGCCTGGGCCTTGACGTTTTTCTTTAGAAAAAAGTGCTTATCATGTGGCGGTACAATGGTCTAAATGCTGGAAGCATTTAGCTGGAAGCTAAACTTGGCTTTGTGTTTGACCATTCATTTTTATTAGCAGAATTGCATACCATGAAATACAGCCCTCCTTCATCCCTAGTTCTCAGAAAACCATTCCTGATAGCAATGTAATTCTAAAGGGGGGTGGGGGGGAACAGGAAAAAGAGGCTGGGCATTAAATTTCACAAAGAACAGGAAAGTAATGGATGTTTGATTATGTATGGATAGCTGTTTCTATCAATGCAGACATAAGCCTATGAGAAGGGCTTGCGGAAGCAGAGCCCTCTGGTGAAGCTGTGGCCTCAGAGTCGCCTGACCCTGGGCTCCTCTCCCCTCCTAAGATTTTCTGGAACTGAGCAGAAACCGTCTCCACCTGGTGCTGCTTGAGTACGAGGAGGGCTAACAAGACCCGTGCTTCCTCTTCTAGCCCTTCCTACATGCCCTTAATGCTATTCTTATTATATTCCCAGAATTGAATTAAATTAAAATAGCATCCTTAACATGCTTTAGCTCTGTGGGAAAAGGAAATATATCAATCATGTAATAACTATAAAAATTCAACATCCTGAAAACAGTCTTTACAAACTCTGAAAAATAAAAAATAATGTCAGCAATCTTAGTCTGCCATTAGAAGTCACTGTTCTTGACAGTAAATAACACCAGAGGCCATTTTAAAGACTTTTAAGAATTAATAATATGAAAAATGAAGGAATGACAATAAACAAACGTGATGTCCATAGCAGGGGTAAACAAATTAGCAAACTCTTAAGTTGTTTCTATTGTATAGCCTGCCCTAAAGACTTTAGGAGAAGTATTATTAATGTAAAATATTGTTAGTTTTGGTTTTGTTTTTAAGTAGGCTTCATGCCTACTGTGGAGCCCAATGTAGGGCTCAAACCCACAACCCTGAGATCAACATCTGAGCTGAGATCAAGAGTCAGACGCTTAATGGACTGAGCCACTAGGTGCCCCTAAAGTGTTTTGACTGTAGGATAGGTCTTACTTGAATATGACCCAAGGGTACCTGGGTGGCTCAGTCCGTTAAGTGTCTGACTTTGGCTCAGGTCATGATCTCACGGTCTGTGAGTTCGAGCCCTGTGTTGGGCTCTGTGCTGACAGCTTGGAGCCTGGAGCCTGATTCAAATTCCATGTCTCCTTCTCTCTCTCTCTCTCTCTCTCTCTCTCCCCCTCTCTCTGCCCCTCCCCTGTTTGTGCTCTCTCTAATATAAATTAAAACATTTAAATTTTTTAAAAAAAGGAAATGTGACCCAGATTTTAGCAAAGCCACAAATAGCAATGAAAATACAGCTGTACAAAAATATGAATTTATTAACTATTTCTATTAGTAACACAGTATATTGATTTATAATTTGCAAAAATAGGACTCTTAAACCCACCAGTGCAACTTAAATCACTTCATTTTTGTGCTGTGAAAATAAAAAATAATCTTGTGGACACCCCCTTTGAATATAGGACAAAACACAAAGATGGCAGGATGTATGGCTTCCTCACTACAAGAGAGTTTTAAGAGGCACTCAGTGACTTGAGTAGAGCACAAAAGCCAGAACCCTGCTGCCAGCTCATCCCCAAAGTCTGAACATTCCCGCTACGAGACAAAAAAACTCTCCTCATAGATCCTAATGTTTATTCTCTAATATTACCTCTCTTTGGACCTTTCCCAACTGATCCACACTTCTTGAAATGCAGACTCCTGAAGTGTATAAAGCAGCCTGTCTGATCCCCTCCTGGCCATTACACTATTAAATATTTAGAGGCACTGGACAAATCCCCACAGATGTCCCATTCAACTTCTGTCTGTTCAATGGATCCACAATAACCCTGCTTTCAAACCTAGGGCTGGAAGTTCTCCACTAGAATCTAAAGAGTGCCTGGCTACGGATCGATCACTTTGACTGCCACATTTACCAGCAACCTTATTAAACCTGCCTCACCTATAAACTCCCCACGGTTATCTTCAAGTCCAAATCCCCACAGTCTGCCACAGCGACTCTGGGACTGCTCCTATCATTTCCCCATGGCAGTAGAGGCCCTGATCCCTCCAAACAGGACTCCGTGAGTCCTGAGAGTCGCCACAGGAAAAGGTGAGATAAGCCAGTATTCAAGAAACCATTCAGTACCCCTTCATGGACAAAACTTGCTGCTGTCAATAAAGAGATCTATGACTTCTAATGATCTTAATGCAGGACAAATTAAAAATACAGGAAAAGAAATCTCCCTTAATAATAGAATCCATTTCCATGAGGAGATCCCTTCTCTTGCAGGGGATCCTGGAAGCAGAATATCCACGAGTTGTTCGTACCATAGAAATATTAATCATTTTGCAACAAAAGAAGTTATTTACAGCTGCTTTGTCTTCACTTCCTAGATTTAACTACCAGAATCTCTAAATAGCCAGAGAGTGGCCTGGATTTGTTTGCTGTAGTTACCAACAGTTCTGGCAAACAGGGGTTATGTCATTAGGCTTTCTATCATTTTATTCAGAGATTTTTTTTTTTATTTGGTTGGGGAGGAGAGAGGAGAAGTGTATGTGTTTATATTCAGATTTAAAATTTGCGCAAGTTGCCTAGAAACCAAAGCACAGAAGAATTCACAGTCTGATGTATGTGAAATTGCAGCTGCTGGAAACAGCATGTTCTCCCAACTACACTCTGGGCTGGGCTCATTCCTGTCTATCTCTGTCATTCAAGGTTGATGGATCTAGTTTTCCAGGGCGTTTGGTTTGGTTTAGTTTTTATACCATCACTTTTGGTATAATGACAAGACTCTGTTGTTTTTCACCTTGTTTGAATGCACTTTATTCTTTTTTTTTTTTAATGTCTTTATTTTATTTTGAGAGACAGAGACAGAGAGCGAGCGGGGAAGGGGCAGATAGACAGGGAGACACAGAATATGAAGCAGGCTCCAGGCTCTGAGCTGACTGTCAGCACAGAGCCCAACGCAGGGCTTGAACCCACGGACTGTGAGATCATGACCTGAGCTGAAGTGGGACACCCAACCAACTGAGCCACCCAGGTGCCCCTGAATGCACTTTATTCTTTAGGAAACTTCTGTCCCTTGTCCTGTGTCAGGACAGTCCATATGTGTAGCTTTACATCTGAGAGATACAGGCCTTGCACAGAGTGTGGATGGATAGAAGGAAGGAAGGTTTCTCACACTGAAAGCATTCTTCACACAGAGCAACTTTCACCTAAAGAGGTCCATGTATTTTGTACATATCTGAGGTGCCAACATTCCCCATCACGGTACCATACTCCTGGTCACATTCTCTAAAGTGGGAGCCCAGTAATAACGCTGGTCAGGATCACGATAAATCAGCAAGTGAAGCCAGATAAACAGTAAGGAATTTATGAGTTTGTCTGGCAGGTAATGGGCTACACTCTGGAGATAAATCACTTACAATGTTGCCATAGTTTTCAGGACTAAGCACTTCTCCTTCAAGAGTGTCTGAAGGCCTGCAGAGAGTAGCTAAAGAGAAATAAATGGCACTTATGGGCTTTTCCTTTTTAGTTTAGTAAACTGGACCATTTACCATCCTGAAATGCTCTGTCCCAGTCCCTCAGCCGTCTCCTAGAGGCACTGTGCCCAGAACAAAGATGATGCCTTATTTACCCCACAAATTGAAAGGCAGAGAAGAAAGGTGAATATTCTAGGGAAAAATGCAAGTTAAATTTCTGTAGAACAGTGGAATCCATCGAGCTCTAGTGTCCAAGATGCTGTGGTTTTTTTTTTTTTATACCACAATCTCAAACAATAAAACCCTGTACAACCTTTACGACCGAATGTGGCAATACTTCTGATGACTTTTATGTGCTAAGGCCAAAAATATTTTTTGTAGTTATTTGTGTAGCCTATAATTTCCTATCAATGAACTCTAATCAGCTTTTTGGTAAAATAAACAAAGGATGACTTCAGAAAAAATTCCTAAGATAAAATGGTTAGAGACTGATCAAAGAAAATCCCTTTTTTTTTCCCCCAAGTCACAAGAAAGGCTAAAAGGTGAACAAAAAAATACATTTTTCCTGAAATATCATAAAACAGCTATTCATAAGCAAACTACCAACACAGTTCTGAGGTCATGTTGGTAAAAAGCCTGTATGGGCTTTCTACTGTTTTTGTGCCCACCGTTAGGCTGGAGACACCACACATCTGTGATGTTCAAATGGAACAGCAGTATCCACATTTCACATGAAAAGTAGATGCTACCACTTTCTGCAAGTGGCACATTCAGAATGCACAACCTGCCCAGTCGCAGTGAGCATCTGATCCCGACAGCTGAGTTGGCAAGAGAGGGAGGGACATTCAGGGCCCTGACTGCTAACGTGAGCTGTGGCCAGGAAGGGACAAGGAGGTCAAAGTGATCTCAAAGCCACAGCCCTGCCCCCACCCTGGCTGACGTCTAGCCCTGTGGTCTCCAGATCAGACGTGGAGCTCTGGGGACAGCTTTCCTATGCATCTTGGTTATGTGACGCCTGGTGACATCTGCAACAAACCAGTATTCTCCCCACATTAAAACAAAAAATCCCCATTCTTCTGGTAGCTGCCAAAAGGAATACAACACCACACTTCTGGTTTTTAAGAGCAAGTAAATACATACATATTTTATGGCCAATTATGTATTAAGATAATTAGGGAGCAAGGAAAGCTTTTTACAAAAAGATTAAATACCTTTATAAGGGATGAAGGACAATCCTCCACCCTCCATTATGATTCCTCTTATTTTAAGTGTTGCTACTTAGAAAGTTATTTAAAATTTAGGATTTTTTTTCATAGGTGACAATTAAAAGCAAGGACCTTGACCACCTGGGTGGCTCAGTTGGTAAGCATCCAACTTGGTTTCGGGTCAGGTCATGATGTCACAACATGAGCCCCTAATTGAGCCCCTCATCAGGCTCTGCCCTGACAGGGCAGGGGCTGCTTGGGATTCTCTGTCTCTCTTTCTCTGTCTGCCGCACGCCCCCCCCCCACCACTTGTGCTCTGTCTCTGAAAAATAAACATTTTTAAAAACTCAAGTAAAGCCTACCAGATAAATTCCATCTTCATGAATTACAACCCCAAATAATAAAATCAAAAGATTGTATTTTCATATTTTCAAATAATTAAATTAAAAATGTCCTTCCGAGAAACCAGCGGTACGATCCTGCAAAAGCAAGCAAGCTTACTGGAAGATTCCAACTGCCCCCAAGCTTAGAGAAGCTTAAGCTTAAAGGACATGCTCACACAAAATCATAGGTGCATCCTCATAAAGGAACCCTTGAACACAGCAGAAATTTAAAAGACATCTCAATTACTGGATAGCAAAAATCTGGTGAGATTTAAAACACAAGTATTTGTACAGTCTTTTGTGTTCAAGAGAGTTCAGTGTGACTAATGTCACAGGAGCCTCTCCCTGGGGTCTGTAGTCTCCCATTTTCATTTTCTGGATGAAGCATCTGAAAGCATGTGGTGGAGGTTGAGCCTGGGTGAACGAATGATGAAGGGGCAGTGCCTACTCTTACTGACAGACAAGCTATGCTACGCAGTGATTTCTTTTAAAAAAATATTGTATGAATCTGGTGTCAACAGGATTCATTTTAAAAAATAGCAAGGCACCAGTACAAAGGAAATTCCTTAGAGAGTTACTACTGCTTAGATCTTCAAGACGTTCCAATTGGTTCTCAACTTGAGTCAAGTTACTGACTACTCCTACAGGATGCATATCTGGGGCAGATTTTTCAAATATGCCAGCAATTAATGTCCAGTTTCAGGGAAAAAAAATGATGTGTGACTACTATTAGAAATGTTTTTCTTCCAAATTATTAAATGAAATGCTAGGTGTATGGGATGTCTTCCTACTTCCCACCCAGGTGCATAACAAAACCAGAAACACATCAATCAATCCAATCTAGCCATTAGCAAGAATCACAGCAAGGCCTGCCTATCAAGCTCCTCTTTCTAGAGATGCGTATTACATCACCGAAACAGTATGTGCTTTCTCTCAGTGTGGCTCATGTCAAATCAGGGACTGTCAGTTGATCGGAATTGAAAGCATAATTGTTCCAACCTTTCTCCATTAAAAAACATGAGGATACTTAGATCTTCCAAACAAGTGCCTTTAGCCCACATAAAAACTGATGAGCCAAAGGCGGCATCACAGGCCACAGTGTGTAGTTTAAGGGAGAAATTATTAATGCCCAAGTAGAGTTCAATACTAGCTCATCTTTACTATTAAACTGTTTCTTATGACATTTCTGCCCCATTTATTGTCTCAAATTGTAAGGAACATGGGTCTCAAATTCTCTCACTTCTGTGATCTGTGTCAGAGAACTCAATTTGTATTTATCAGTTTTGCCCTTTCTTATATCGTGACGTTATTTTATCAAATCGACCTGTACTGCAAGGAGGGAGAAAATGGGGATGAAAAAGTATGTTTTAGTGGGAATCTCGACCTATTCTCTTGGTCAAGGATCCACTTTATGAAGATACCTAAGCTGTTATTCCAAAGTATAATAAGAATAAAGCTGAAGTAATCAGTACTTACATCTTGGCTTTGAGCAAGAAATAAAAATATGACTGTTTCAAATATAACTGAAAACGCTTGGTTTTCAAATATGCATCCTAAAGAGAAAACAACATGAATGCCAGGACCAGAAATCAAATCTCTAAACAGAAGACAAAGCAGGGACATGTCATCAACAGGTCATTTAGAAAGCAAGTCTCTCATTTTGGAGGACAGAACTACACTAACACAGGTGACAGCAAAATGGGCAGAGAACATACAACATGTTATAACCCCCTACTTGATTAAGCAAATGATGTGGTTTGATATTATACATTTCTATGTATAGTATACTAAATTTAATACCCAACACATAGAATTTTGGGCATTTAACTTCTGGCTATATGATTTTTATTATTTCTGTATAATAAACTGTTACGTAATTCATACTCTATTCCCATTTCTGAAATGGCACCAAATAAATACAAAAAACAGCCCTGTGATTCACTGAATCTTGCCAGATGCAACATAAAGCTCATATTTCTAAATGTCAAATATTTCCAACGTGATCCTTTTGGCGAAAGCCGTATTAAGTAGACTAAATTTAATATTAATTAGAGTGTCAGATAATTAACCTAGTCTAGTATTTCATTTTCAAAGAGGGAGAAACTGAGTTATGGAGTTAACATGAAGAGTCACTGACCGATGCAGAGAGAACCACACACACGCAAGCCCATCAGTGCTACTGGGTTAACACGTCACCTGTGGTGGAAAGGCGTGTTGGAGGAACATGACTGGGTGGAAGGAGAGGGAAACTGGACAGGTAGATTCCACAGGATGGAAGCAGTCACCATGTGGGTGCAGTGGGGAGATGAGAATGGAGTGACATCCTGGGCACCCGGAGGGGATGAGGCATCCGAATCAACAGGTGGGGGGACAGAGTAGCACCAGAAAGGGGAACAAAGGTATCAAAAGAAGAGGTGAAATGAGGACACGGTAGGTGGACGCCTGGGATGTACCACCCTCAGAGCTCTGTGACCCAGTGGCAGAGAACTGCCTCTGGGATAAACAGCACATGGCAGCAGGGCTATTCTTAGCTATTTGATGCTGACTGAAGTTGCAGGTACCTGCCCTCAAACCATGTAAGGCGTTCCTCTAACTCCACTGTTTCTAACCAAAATCTCCTCAGAAAATACACTGGTATTCTAAAAAACAGCCATTCTAAAATATACTCGGGTGTTCTAGCATTTGGCACAGTTATCAGGAAAACCCCTGTCCCCATTACACACACACACATGCACACATACGTCTATAGTCAATACCTCTGGCAATCCTTCAGGGCAGCACAGCCTATAAAATCAGTGGTGAGGCTATTTCATCACAGCACAGAACTGGGAACAACAAGAAATCACCCTGCCCTGACTTTATTCAGTCATGTAGTTACCAATTTGTTTCAGGGAATGTGTATCTATTCCTCAATAACACCTGTTTGCCAGTTACAAATGCTAGCCTCTGGCACTGCTGAAATGTGCCACGATAGAATCCCATGCCTCAGAAAGACCTACAGAGCAGAGCATATGCTGGCAGAACATTAACTCTTCTCACTAGTCCCACTGGACACCCAAGGTGAGGGTGAACAGCGAACATCACTATCTTTCAAAGGACAGAGACACCTCCAGATTTTACCTTGTGGCTTCTGTGTCAATAGAAATACCTTTGAATGGCAGAACGTACTTAACTGAGAACATACCCATTAGGCATGTTTTAAAAACAGTGCTGGGGCACCTGGGTGGCTCAGTCGGTTAAGCGTCTGACTTTGGCTCAGTTCATGATCTCACAGTTCGTGGGTTTGAGTCCCGCATCGGGCTCTGCGCTGACAATCAGCTCAGAGCCTGGAGCCTGTTTCAGATTCTGTATCTCTCTCTCTTCTGACCCTCCCCTGCTAACGCTGTCTCTCTCTCTCAGAAATAAATAAAAAGCATTTAAAAAATTAAAATAAAAACAGTGCTATGGGACCTGCTTGTTTCCCTGGAGACAAAAGCCCACTCTGGTTCAGAAAGGGACAGGCTTTCTGATGAGCCACAAGGCCCCAGAGACAGTTGGGTATAGAATAGCTCCCTTGCACTGAGGAATGCCTGGACAACCCCAGTGCCAATGAGGGCCAGGACCTGCACCTATAGCCCTGAGTGGCCCAAAAAGGAAAGCCACACTACCAGAAGCAGTTGGCCCTGGTTGGTCAGGACCAATGGGGTTTTCTCATACGTACACAACAAAGTGTGTTTTCAGGCACACCGGAGAGTCTCTAGGCCACTACACATTAGTCTGATATCCTTGGACATGTGCCTTCTGATCAGGCCCCTTTCCATGTTACGGTTAACACAACAGGATGAGAGAAACCACAAAGTACAAAAAACTACAGGGGACTGAGCAACTTATTCATGCCCCCTGTAAGCACTGGAAAAAGATGTCTTTAGCAGAAACACATGTAATCAAAAGAAAGGGTGGGGGCTGTGGAACATCAAAGCCCCTCAGAGGGGCACCAGGTCCACAAACAGGATAATCCTCCAAATACCTGGGACAACTGGAAAGATGAGGGAGCAGATAGCAGCTGCCTGTCAGAACTGAGATACATTGCCAAAAATGACCCTAAATAACATGATCCAGTAACAGTTTAGGAAGCTCTTGTTTTCATTCTCCCGCCCTCTGGGAGCTCGGCTGGGGAGAGGATTCAAGATGGACAGGGAAGCTTGTGCAATTCTTTGGTTCTTCGTGGTCTAAAACCCAGTGGCTCCTTTTCATCTTCATGACCATGCAGCTCTGACGACCTGCTCCGCCAGCTGGCACTGTCACCTGACCTTGGATGGAGGGCCACAAGCCGGCAGGTATCAGTTGCTATAAAATTTTTCTAAGAGACTTACTTTCCTCTCACGTTAAAATGAAGTCCTATGTGACATCACATTCTGGCATGCTGGAACATGTGGACGATGCCCAACCAGAATATGTCCTGCAACAAAAGGAAGCCTACCTAAGACTCATGACATTCTTTTTAAACTAAAAAGAGCAGATACATGAAGAGCAAAAGCGGACAGACACACTGACTCCACTTCATTTAAGTCAATACTGGTAAATGCAGAGAAATCTATTAATCGCCAAAATAACTGATGCTATTCACTCACACAAATTTGTATATGACATTCACTTTGTGTGATAACACTACCAGGCCTGTGATGGTGTGTGTGTGCGTGTGCACGCACCCATGCATGTGTGCCTGCACACCCCAAGGATGATATGGGCAATGTAAATGCCACACTTTCCACTAGCCTGGGATGAAGCCTCTCTGGGAGGGGTTTACATCAACGTAGAGAGCAAGATAGCCAGAAAAGCCAGCTTGGCTGCACAAAACCCAAAGAGGCAAGGCATCAGTTATTACCCACCCCCCCGCCCCCCCCAATCCGGGACTCAATTATACTACTTTGAAGTTAAGACTATTTGCATTTTAATAGAAACCAGAAATGACAAGATGGCTGTGTAACTGCATATTCCTTAGAAACAAGCTGGGAGTATCAATTTCAGCCTAACTCTTGAAGTGGAACAGAAATAGCCCCACATTTAACTGTTGAACAGAGGCTCATCTTCCATAGTTCCCATACTGTGACTGCAAGCTCGACTCACAAGTCATGAGGCGAGCTGGGAGCATACCCTCAGACCCTGAAATGGATGTCTGTCTGTCTGATGCATGTTGAGAGAGGAAGTGGAGACACAGCAGGCTGCTGCCACTGTTTATACCAGTGGCCACCTGCAGAGTGTCGAAGGTAAAAGGAGTAACCCACAAGTGCTGGGCGCCCACCCTGCCATCCATTCATGAGATCGTGACATCATGTGTACAAAGGTCTACTCTAGTACACATAGGACTGTTCCCACATGGATTTGGTTAAGGTACACAAGGCTCTGGGAAAGCCAGGATTCCAGCATGCATTGTCAAGCAAGTAACTTTTTATGAAAGGTATAAAACAGATCTTTCCAAAAAGGCAGAATTTCAAAATCACTGAATTCACTTAATTAGAAAAAAATAAACAGTAGCCTGAATGAACCACCTTTGAAGTCACAAATACACACTCCTATTCTTTTTCAATAATTTTTTTCACTAAGAGACCTAAAATGTTCTTAACACCAAAATGTTAAGAGTAAGTAGTTCTCTGGGTGACTGGATTACCGGCAGTTTCAATCCTCTTCTTTATACTTTCCTGTATTTCCTAAGTTTTCTCTCATAGATAGTATATCACTTTTGTAACAAGAAAAAAACATTGATTTTCTTGGCTCATATCGGTTTAAAACTAGAAAGGGAGCTAAATATGCTATAGTAAAAATACAAGAAAGGTGCCACACAGGAAAACAAACTGAAGTTACTGTGCAGACAGGGGAGATACCACTCTGCTCCAGTTAGCTCAGCACTCAATCAAGATTTCAACAATCCAAGCAATGTAAACTGGCATCCCCGGAGAGTCCACCCAATCAGCCCTGTGGGGCGGGGATACTGCGGCCAATATTACCTGGTAGTGTCATTCAGATTTCACCAAGAAACTCTCAAAGGCCTACGCAAGGCTTAGTGGAAACTCACGTTGTTCTATTAACAGTGGACTTGGTTATTACAAATGAAACTAAATTAAAATTAATTCCCACTCCCTGCCCCTGAGTAAATCTTTCTCAGGAGCTTCCATGAAAAGGTGGAATTTTTTTCCTCCTCGTGTCCTTAATAAGCTGTTGGAGAAGGCACTTATAAGCACTGAAATACCCAAAATATCAATAACAATTGGAAGGAGAATAATTACTATCAGACAATCTGCAAACTTGAACCAGTGCTAAGATTGTTAGGAGCTGGTCAAACATCACGTCTCGAAAGCCCCAGGATGAAGTGACTGGCATGGCACAAAGTGGCCCGGAGTGATGACAGGCTGGCAGGTGTCTGAGGGCCCAGGAGCGGGAAATGTCACTCACAGGGAGGACACTTGCACGTGAGGGCTCCAAGTAACTGCCCTGCTGAGAAAACATAGGCTCGAAGGGGCTGCTCCAGTGTGTGTCGGGGGGCACAGCTCCTCATCAGGAACACATGCAGACAGAAGGGCAAAGGCCATGAAAACTGAGACTGGTAAGATGATTTAATGTGTGCGTCTATGCAGCGCCCCGAAGGAATTCAGTAATGTCATCATGAGGCCCCACAGCTCAGTTCTTCACTCTCCACTCTGCCCTATGCCTCCCTACCACGTCTCTTCTCAGAAATATGTGACTAGTCTCATGACCATTCCCCCCCCGCCTCCCTACTGAGGGAGGATTCTGCTGCACTGGAGGAGACAGCAAGTAGTCCCAGGGAGTACTACAGAGCCCACAGGAGAATCCATTTACAGCAAAGGAGTGCCAGCTCAGTGACATGCAGCACCCCACCCTCCACAGCTATCTGCAAGCTTTGCTCCCCCTGCACCTCCCACCAGCAAGGCCAACCCTTCCACACACACCTGTAACATGGACTGAAAGCCTACTGGAACATGGAGCCAATGGCTCTCGTGGTTATCAGAAACAATGCCTCGCTTAATTTAAAACTATCTCGAAAAGAAATCCTTAGATATCCTAACACACATACTACAAATAATGGGAGAGAGAACTTAACAGAATGCCCCATCTATAACATAAAGGAGAAGTAAAAGGAAAGCAGGTCCAAATGCATTAATGTGAACTGTGGTATTTACAAGCCCGTGAACCCTAGAAGACATAATGAAGCAATGAGAGGCCTGAGGAATCCCCATAAACACATAGCTATTAACACAAACCGAATCAAGCACGCTGTGTAGTTACTCAGACACAAAGCATTCCCACTGAGAACAAAGTTTTCTGAAATGGCAAGCATTCTGGGGAAAATTCAACAACATACAATCCTCCCAGATTTACTTGGCATTCACATTCCTAGAAAAAGTCAGTAAATATTAAAATTGTGCATATAAGAGTTAGTTTAGAGCCAAGATTTTCACCTGTGAAACTCTCCAGCAAGCACCTAGAAACTGGGGGAAGCAGCAGATTCCTCACCTCCCTGAGAAGTGCTATGCGCTGCAGGCACATTGTTCCCGGACACAGCCCATTAACGGTCACAGTGCCCCCCAATCGCTGTGACAGCCACATCAGCCCCATCGGGGCAATTCTACCCCGTTAAGAACTACTCCTTTACACCAAACTGCTCCCACACGTCAAAGCACCAGAACAAATATGGAGACCAAGACAGTTCATGCAAATTGTACTCAGCTGCAGTGGTTTCTTCAGCCATCAGGACAGGAGAACATCTGTGCTGCTGTTTTCTTCCCGTGGACTTGGCACTTGGCACCTGGGTACCCCTCATCCTTTCCTCCTGGGAGGTCAGGTGCTCCCATCACTGAAGAACCATTATCTTTATCCAGTCACTGCCAAAGCCAACTCTGGACAAGCACAAATTCAAAAAACAAGCAGGCCTGCAGCAGGTGTCCCGAGGCACCTATGGAGTGGCCACAGACGTTGCCCAGGAAGCTTGGCTATGACTAGGACATGCTTATAAAACTGTTTATTTGACAAGCCCACTGCCAGAATAAAAACACACTTGCAAATCCTAGAGTAAAAAAAAAAAAATAATAAGCAACTTTTATCATTTGGTCTTCAAAGTGCACAGTAGTCCCTGCCATGTCAAATCATGTGATAAATTGTTCCTGCACAACTTTTGTGATGCCTTCGGAAATGGCCCAAATTCATACAAAACCCCTACTTGCATTTTTAATAAAGAACACTTAAAAGCTACCTAATTCAGGGTGCCTGGGTGGCGTCAGTTAAGCGTCCGACTTCGGCTTAGGTCATGATCTCACGGTTTGTGGGTTCAAGCCCCACGTCGGGCTCTGTGCTGACAGCTAGCTCAGAGCCTGGTGCCTGCTTCAGATTCTGTATCTCCCTCTCTCTATGACCCTCCCCTGCTCACGCTCTTTCTCTCTCAGAAATAAATAAAACATTAAAAAAAAAGCTACCTAATTCTAGAAACTAAAAACTTACCATTTGATTATATGAAGTACCATAAAACATGGTTCTACAAACACATGCATCTACTCTATAAAGACAACATGTATAAACATAAATATAAACTTGGGGCGCCTAGGTGACTCAGTTGGTTAAGCATCTAACTCCTGTTTCTGCTCAGGTCATGATCTCATGGTTCATGAGTTTGAACCCCAAGTCAGGCTCTGTGCTGACCATGTGGAGTTTGCTTGGGATTCTCTCTCCCTCTCTCTCCCTCTGCCCCTCTCCAACTGCGTGTACTTTCTCTCAAAATAACTAAACTTAAAAAAATATATAATATATAAACTTATAACCTTTTGTCTAAACAGAGAAACTAAAAAGAAAAGTCCAAAAAATAAAATCCCTTCTCAAAGTAAACTGATTTAATGTTGAGACAATTAACAGTACACATGCATGTACCCTGCATACTTCATATTAAGTCCACACAAACAAAAAAACCATAATTAAATGGAGCATTGTGAAACTACTGCAAACTATCATACCATTGACTAGTGGAAGACCTCAGAGATTAGAGAAGACAGATTATCAAGGACTACAATTTCAGTTAAATTGTGTTAATGCTTGAAAAATGACAAAAGCATTTGTTTCTACCTTTCTTCTGTGCAAAGATTATCAAGTAAGAGTTAAAAAGTTATTCCTTAAATATAGCCTGTGGTTAGGGTGTGGAGAAACTAGAACCCTCATACATCTCTTCTGGGAATGTAATAGGGCAGAGTTTTTTGGAAAACAATTTGGAAGTTTCTTAATAAGTTACACACAAATTTACTGTAATACTCCTAGGTGTCTACCCAAGAGAACTGAAAACACATGTCCACACAAAAAGTTGTGAGAGTCTCTATAGCAGCAGCATCTATGATAGCCCCAAACTGGAAACAACCTATCAAATGGTGACTAGACAGACAAAATGCAGTATATCCATCCAATGGAATACTACTCAGGAATGAAAAAGAACAAGCTACTGATACATGCTATAACATGGGTGAACCCCAAAAATGTTATGCTAAGTGAAAAAAAGCAAACACATTAAAACCACATATTATATGATTCCAGTGATAAGAAATGTCCAGAAAGGCCAATCTATATGAAGAGAAAGTAGATTACTGGTTGCCCATGGCTAGGGAGCAGGTTGAGGGTGGGGGGAGGGGAAGCCACTGCTAACGGGCACCAAGGATCTTTCAGGGTTGATGGAAATGTTCTCTAACACTGGATTTTGGTGGTGACTGCCTAATTTGGCAAATTTATTAGAAACCAATGACTTACATACTGCATTTTACACTATATACATTACACCTTATACAAGCTGCAGAAAACATATACACACATATACACATAGAGCCTACAGCTGAAGCCCTGGACGGCTATGAAATGTTAAATCTGTGTTTTGGTCATCCCTCTTTCTTGACTCCAGACTGGAAAAGATGACATCAGGCCATTAACATTATGAGAATGCAGAATTTTGCTATTCAATTTCCTCTTAAAGATAATAAAGGAGCATGGCGGGGAGGGAGGCACGGAGGGGGAGCAAATAAATCTGCTCTTTCCTCATTATGGAGTTCAAACCGGGTCACGGCCCTATTAGCCTGTAACTACGAGTAGCTTACTTATTACTGCACACTGCCGGCAGGGACTGTGCTGGGGCCTGGGAACGCAGAGTCCAGCGCCCTATGAACATAGGACCTTTGTAATGGACAAACCTAGGCCAGGCACTAGGCTAAGCATGCTAACGGACACTCTGAACAATTAAGAAATGAGAAACTAGGGAAATGCTTGTATTCAGTTTATGTGCTGAAAATCTAACACAAGCCACCTACTCCCAAATTTCAGGTTATGTGCTGAAAATCTAACACAAGCCACCTACTCCCAAATTTCAAAGTTAGTTTTATTTGTTAAAATGGGTATCAACTTAATAATTTTACATCACGAAAAACTTCAGTCTGGCAAATAGGCACACCGTGTACGATGCCCCAAGACGACTAGCTTGCCTTCCCCTCCCACCTCCTACCGAGTCCACTTCCGCTGAGAACCTCCTAATACACTCACTGCTTTGCTCAGCTGGGCAGGGCCTCGCAGCCAGGGTGCTGGCTGCCTTCTCAGCAGGCTAACACACTGGACGGCATCCGGCACCATTCCTGTGCATGAGGAACAGGTTCTGGGCACTGTGGGCTGACAGTGCTCTCTGATGGAAGGGGCAGGGTGAGAAGCACATGGAATAGCCCTCTAGGAAAGCGGTCGTGGAAGGAACAAGAACAAGGACAAGGTAGTCAGGTCCCAGAATCTCTGACCATCCATAGCGAGGACACCAACACCGCTCCCGCCATCTACTCACAGGAGGTCCTTCCGGAACCCGCGGCAGATGTGCCACATGTCTGGACAAGCACCTTCGGGACCACCTTGCACAAAAGTTTCTGAGTAGGAAAAATAATCGAACAATGGTAAGTACACACAAGTGATGAGAAGGCCAACCTGATAGAAATGGTAGGCAATTATCTTCCATTGAAGTTGGCAGGATAAAAATGCATTTTAAGAAAAATGAAATGCTGTGAAAAACAGTAGAATGGGCAGGAAAACGGAAATGCTATATTTACCCTCCTCTCTCCCACCGCTCTTGAGTATTTCCTCTATTTTCAGAAGCAATAAAACTGTTCCCTCTACCAGCAATCTGCCTGCATTCGGAGACACACTGACCGACAGGGCCCCCACTCGGCCCAGAGTACAGAGATAGGCCATCTCTAGGGCAGGCAGGGCTCACCCGGGGTCACAGTGCAGCAGCTCTCTGCTGAGTTCCCCCTGCTCCCCTATAAAATCCTTCCAGTGGCTCTCACCACTACAGAGAGTACGGCACTGCCTCGGAGAAAACGGGGAGAAGGTTCCAGCAACTGCCTCCTCAGGGGGCCCCACACTGCGAGCAAGCCTGCAGCTGAACTGCTGCTCTCCATCAAGAGAGGTAAGAATATTCCAAGAATGCCAAGGACGAATGAAAAGGACCAGCAGTGTTTTCTCATGATTCATTCCCCTCGTTCCAAACCTACTTTCTCATTCTTGAATCTCTTATTTAAAATAAACTTCACTGAGGAAAAGTAGGGATGAGGCAAGTAAAAGCGGCAACCTGCATAATCTGATAGAACTAGCTGGCAAATATAACGCTGACATGAAATTATCCTACATAAAAAAATAATTTCTTTCCCATAAAAAATTCAAGCCTGTTCATAATTTAGAGGGTATGTGGAGTTTCAATCCCTAGCAATTAGGGAGCAAAGTCAGTCCACTGGGTTTTGTCCAATGACCCTTTTAACTACTTGAAAATGATGTCTGATTATCAAATAATGGGATGGCTTATCTATAAAAACTTCTTCCTAAAAAATATTGATTCGTGATTTACATAAGCAAGGACATTCTGAGAAGCCTTTTTAAATCATGCATAATACATTACTTATAGTTGAGAAAAACACTGGGCCCATTTCTACAGTGTCTAAGTGGGTTTCTATTAGGAAGTCCGCGCCTGGGGAAACACTATTCGGAGCTAGCTCCACATAAGAATAATAGTTATTGTAAACTCAGACCTCTACAGTTGCTGGGGGAATGGGGGTGGGGCGGTCTCAACACTTGTTTTTGAGAACTTCTTGGAATTCTACAGGAATTCTACACTAACATTGTATTTCTGGATGGCCAGACCTTTTGACAATTGAGGTGACTTTAATTAAGACCTCAACCGAAAAATCAATAAAACCTCTCTGAGGACTTCAACTGAAACTGTCTTGGAGGAGCCTGGTGGAAACTTCCAAAAGAACCCAAAGCAGCATTTGTCTACAGCAGAGTGGCCCCACAGAGCAGATTCCTGGGTCAGCCTGGGAGAGAGGTGTACCTTTAGGCGTAGCTGAGGCCTGCTAGAGAAGTCACTGGGCCGCCTCCCTGGCCTTAATGCCGGGGACACTCCACCTACCGCCCAAATTTCAAAGTTAGTTTTATTTGTTAAAATGGGTATCAACTTAATAATTTTACATCACGAGAAACTTCAGTCTGGCAACTCCAGCTGGCCCGCAGACACCAGGCTGATGTTCCAAACGTGGCCATTCTTCTGTGGCTACATTTCTTGATCTATCCTATGGCTTCTCAGGGCCCCTTTCGTTCTCTTAATACATCACATATGATGAATGACTTTCACCCCTGACAATGGTATTGGAAAAGCCCATCACCAAAAACACTAATAACTACTATCAGTGAGCAATGATCCAGTGGCAGCTCTTTGCTAAATGCTTCATAGTAACTATTTTACAGACAAGGAAACCGAGGCTTACACTGGCTAGTCCAGGGTAAAACAGCTAGTAAGGAATACAGATGGGATTTCAATCCCTCTGACTATGAATTCCATGTTGTGAAGGACAACATAGAGGGAGAAATGTACTGAACCATTTCAGTTCAATTCTAGGAGCACAGATGACCCACGGGCATCAGCTGTGGCCATCTCCAAAGTTCTGTGGAGAAAGAAGTTAGTGGAAACCACACATGTTCTGGGAAAAGGGAAAAAAAAAGTGTCCATCCACAAGAGATTAACATTTTTCTTGCTAAGAAAACTAGAGTTAGAAAACTGTCTGGGAAGTAAATGGTCTTCACACATGAACTCCTTCTACTGAGCTATTGTTAAAACCACCACTTTATTTTAATTTTCAATTATTTCTGATATTAAGATTTGCTGTAATGAACGGTCTTTAAAAAATGAGGCAGTGTTTCCACACATGCTGGTAACTTTTTCACAGGAAAAAGTCCCATCAAGAATAGCATAGAGATAACTTTATTCTTAACCCTCATGTAAACGACATGCCTCGCCTTCCCAATTACTGGAAGATCCTTTTAAATACAAATAATTCAAACACTGAAGTTTACATGTATTTATAGTACACCCCCTTCTCTTCTCTGCAACAGTGCGTGATCACAAAACAGACTCGATACAAAAATTGGAAACTGAGAATTATGGGAAATCTACAACAATCACTTCGTTTACTCCCCTCCTCTCCTCCTGTGTTAAGAACCTGCATACAAGAGCGAGGAGTCCTGCAGCAACAAGTCAGATCTCCTCTCTTCTAGCATCTCCGACTCTTAACAGGATGACTGTAGTTCTCAGAAAAATGACTCTGAGGCTCAGCAAAATTAAACAAAGAACCTATCTTTCACCCCCTGTTCCGGAGCTTGGTTGGCTCCACCGTCACTTTTTCCACTGAACCTCTCCCTAGGACGGCTCACGACAATGACTTTGCATAATGCACAGGGTAGTTCTCTGGGAGCATGAGTCAGTCACAAACAGTGCCAGCTCTGGAAATGGCGCCTACAGCTTCCCTCTCAGATGGGAGACAGTGGTCACAAAGGCAAGCCCCAACCCTAAGCTCCCCTGCTTGGAGGCCAGAGGCCAATGGAACAGAAAAATGTGTGCGCGCACATGTGTGCATCTGCACGCATACCACCCAAGTTATATGTGCATGCTGGTACAACAGTAATCTTTTGTTGGAAGACAGTTCAGCATCACTTAGATTTGTCTTATGATAACCTGGCGCCTTCTCTCCAGCCTCTTTCATTTTGCTGGGAGTGAAGGAAAAGGGTGCCTCCTGCAAGTCTGAAGCAGCTCAATACCCATCCCCCACTTTCTGCCGGCCCATTTGGAGCACTATCCTTTTGTATCTTCCAGCTGTGTTGCAGATAAAAATACAAGCAGTTTTCCCCCTAGATCATAATATTCCTACTCACTTTGCCCTGCCAACAGTACAGTGAGTTCTGGGAACTAAATCTTTCATAATCCAAGTTCAGCACTGGTTTTATCAATACTGTTTTGGGGGTGTAGGTGGTTTGATCTGGCCTGTAAACCACAAGTCAAGTCAGAGACACTAAAGAAAAATGTAACTCCAAATGTGCAATACATCAAGGTAGGAATACATAGAAATGTGGAAAGCAGCCTTCAATTTAGAATAAACATTGAAGATATCTGCACAGCCTAAAGAAAAGGCATTTGTGGGTGTGCCTTTACCGCATTCTAAAATAAAATGCCTAGTTATCTGGTCACATGTATGTCTGACCAAAAAACCTACCCCAACAACATTTTCGTGCTGCAGTTACAGTGCCTGTGATAAGAATCACAAGAACTTCAAATAATCTGTGCCTTGTAAAATTCACTCATTTATTCTGAAAAACAAATGTTCACGTCCACCTTTGCAGACACCCAGCTGTCTCACCATGAAGTCTTTCTCTGTGTTTGGAAAGAACTGGGCCCTCAAAATCATATCCAGTCCATGCCTACCCAAGCCTCCATATGCTAGGAAAAGGCCCTCACTCTGGATGTGTTTCTAGGTGACAGGGGGTGGCCCTGTAGAGACATCCCAAGTCCCCCAGACCTTCTTTCCAGGCCTCTCGCAGCTATCTGTGCCTTACAACAGAACAAAGACCAGCGGCACCCACCTTCTCCTCACCTGGAGCCCAAAGTTGCTCTGCCCCCACACCCTGCTTTGGGGAAGTGCCGAGGTGAAGACAGCAAAAGTGGGGGCAGACGTCGACTCTGGTCCCAGACTGGCATGCCAGCCTGGGACCAAATCTTCTCAGGGCCCCCGTTTTCTCACATGTAGAAGGCTGGCCTTGGAGAAGCCGTAGGTCTCCCCTGAGTCTAATATGGACTCCCAAATAAAGTGCTGTGAAACCTGAGTATTTCAACTTTCCAGGGGACGTGCCCCTCTGTTTCGTCCCCCCCAGTGCGGTGCACTTAGGACTCATAATGTTACAGCCCTGCGCACACTCCTCCAGGTGCGTGACTCACACCTGCTCTAGTCGTTTTACACAGCTCCTTGGGGGTGGGGAGCACAGTGTCTGCTCCTTGGGGGCGGGGAGCACACTGTCTGAAGTTCTCAACCTCTGGGTTCCTCCCCACGTTCCGTGCGGCCACCAAAGACCAAGATGAAATTTTCAGAGATCCAAAAACCACATTCCGTTAACATTTAGAAACTCAACATGACCAAGAATCATTTCAGAGAAAATAATCACTTCACAGACAACTACCTAGAATTCACTTTTTGCCAAGAAATAAATTAAACGCTGCAACCCTGCCTAGAGAAAGGCAACAGAGGTAACTGGAACCCTCTCTTCAAAATGACCTGCAAGGTGACAATGGAGGAGATGGGCCCGTAGTAAGTGCTTTCCATCAGCTGGGTATTTGTATACACTCCACCAATCTTCAAAGGAACTTCATATCAAAACACTTTGGTCTAAAGAAACAAAAGCAATGACATGTTGAGTATAAGAAATGATTACAGACTGATCTAAAATGGAGCTTTGCAAGAACACAGACCTTATAGTCTAAAGGACACTTTGAGCACTTCCAATACGGAACACGAACAATGACAACTTACTCTATTGTCTATTATAGTGGACAAACCGAAAAGAGACGCACATGAACTGATCCGGTAGCTCTGGGAAGTAGGATTAGTCTTCTAGAATGAAGCCAAAAGACAGGGACTAAACATACAAAATTGTAAAAGTACTACTGCTACATTTGCTGCAGACCGAAGAACAGTATGAAACCATGGCTGATTTTTTTTTTTTTTTTTGGTTAGTAAATAAATTTAAGAATGTTTTCCTGTCTCACTGTCACAGAGGAGAAAAACTCCTACGACTGGTGTTACCATCCTCCTGCCACAAGGTAATCAGCCCTTCACAGTCATTTGAGGAGGTGCTGTAAAATCTATTAAATATTTAGTATGTGCCAGCTGTTTTAGATAAGTCACCTCACTTAACTCCCACAAGTCTCTGGTGAGGCAAGTATCTAGCCCCTTTGACAGGCCTACACGTGGTGGCACAGTCCACAGGGGCCACCCTGGGAGCCAGGCTGGAGCCACCCAGGCCTGTGCACTGCAGCTAAGGAGCACCCCTCTGATATACTAGCACATCTCTGCAGGAAACAACTGGATTTCATCAGACGGAATTCCAGAGAGGATAAGAATGGATCATTCTACAAAGATCAAAAGAAAGCCACACCCAACAAAGGCTATGAGGACAAAGATGGCCCTGAGTCACAGGGCGCCAGGAACTGGAAAACAGGCTGCTGTGTCTCTGACTGAGGCATGAGGACGCTAAGCTCAGTGACTCATTTGGGGATCCTGGGTGAGACGTTTAGATTCTCGTTATTGCTCTATTGCCTTGTGATCTGTGAAATGGAGGACACAAGCATATTTGGCTATATAGATACTTTGAGGTCCTCACAAGAAATAAAAGCAGTAAGTATAGGAAGCATCATTCAACTCCCATGAGAATGGTTAAAATAAAGAAGTCTGACAATTCCAAGTGCTGACGAGGAGACACAGAAACTGAGAACCTTAGGGGCGCCTGCGTGGCTCAGTTGGCTGAATGTCTGACTCTTGATTTTGGCTCAGACCATGATTCCAGGGTTGTGGGATTGAGCCCTGTGTCAGACTCCACGCTGAGCATGGAATCTGCTTAAGATTCTCTCTCTCTCTCTTTCCCTCCCTCTCCCCAGCTTGCACTGGCTCTCTAACAGAAACAAAAACTGGGAACCTTAAACACTACTGGTGGAAATATAACATGCTATAGACACTTTGGAAAACAGTTCAGCAGTTTCTTGAAAAGTTAAACATACCTTTACCCTATGGCCAGTCCTGGGTATCTTCCCAAGAGAAACAGGTTTATAAATAAACACTATTCATAATAAGTCAAAACTGCAAAAAACCCAAATGTCTATCAAGCATTAAACGGGCAAACAAAATGTAGTCCACCCGCACAATGGAATACTACTTGATAATGAAAAGGAACAAACACCAATACCTGCAACATACTGATCTTCAAAACAGGATGACAAATGAAAGAAGCCAGGTCCAAAAGACTAAGAGTGTATGATTCCATTTATAGGAAATTTCTAGAAAAGGCAAAACTAAAGCCAGAAAGCAAATTCGTAGTTGCCTGGGGCTAGGGGTCAGAATGGGGATTAACCACAAATGGACACAAGGGAACTTTTTGGTAATGGAAATGTTCTCAAACTGGATTGTGGTGATGATTGCACAACTGTGTAAGTGTCTTAAAACAAATTTTATGTGGGTGAGTTTTATGGCATATAAAAGATACAGGACATTAAACTCAATAAAATTATTAAAACAAGAGAATCAGAACCCCGATCTTCTGTTGTCTGTGGAAGCACTCAGCATCCTTTTTAGGACAGCATTAGGAATAAATGCTCAAGCCGTATCTTCAACACTAAAAACTAGATTGTGTGGCTGACAGTTAAGAAGAAAAAAATCAGAAACCAAATTGTACACGAACTCAGTCCAGAGCTGTGACCGGTTTCTCTTCTAGAATCTTTGTGCCGTTCCTTCTTGACTTCTCCTGCTCCTCATGGAGACCATGAGTTTCTTTTCTTGGACACCAAATGAGTCACAGAAAACGAACAGCATGAGCTTTCTGTCTTTCAGTTACAGAGGCGGCCGCCTAAGAGGCCTGCTGTTGCCTGTTCCGCAAAAATGCCAGGGAACTGAAAACACACCCAAGACCATCTTTTCCCACTTCACATAGCTTCCTTGGTATCAATCACAGAAAATCAGTTTTCCTCCTTCACATATATGAAGTCTGAACCTTCGCATGCCTATGATTTAGAATTTCACATTCTGAAAAACAAACCTTTCTTGATTTGTAGAGAGACATGTTAAAGGATTTGGATATGCACTTAATGCCATTCTGTGGCTCGTTTGAGGAGTCTATTTTCTTAATACCTTTTAAAAGGTCATACGCTCTCTGTGGTGTTGAGACAAGTGCGATGCTTTGTGAATAACAGAATCCAACATTCAAGAGTCACAAGAGGAAACTGAACGGCTCTAGAGCTTGCAGTCACCACCCTCTAATTCTGAAACCAAAAGTTTAGGGAAGGGAAAAAACTCCAAAACTTAATGATGCAAATAAAAGGGCAAAAACAGAGTGAAACAGAATGAAAACTTGACATCCTCAAGTCCAGAGGCAGGTGAACTGACTGTGGCACTTTGCACGAGCCGAAAGGGAAGGACTGACTGCAGCCTCAGTGTGTTCTCAGGAAGACCATCAGAATTTTGAGAACTGAAATTCTACAAAATAAGAAAAGTTGAATAAACTGGAACAAATATTTATATCCTGCTATCATCCTGGACAAGACTTGCAGATAATGCAAAAAACCCAAAATGAAAGGGTTCCCTTTCCTTAGAGATCCAAACTGATCTGTGCACATACCTGTGGTACCACTGACAGACGTTCGATTCAATTGTTTCCCACTTTATACAGTTTTTTACATTTAACTAAAAACTCTTTGAGGCCTGTTTTCCATTCATCTCTGTATTTATGTATACTCCTTATTCAGAGTTTTGTGTGCCATGGATATGCAGTGAAGTTAGTAAATAAATGGTTCAAATAAAAACAGAATTTAATAAGGAATGCGCTATACATGGAACTATCAGCAGTACTGCATTTCTAGCCTTGGGTTTTCAAATCATCCTAGTCCTAAGTGTCAGCAGAATTTCTATGATAGGTTCCAGCCTGACTTGCAAAACATGGATGAATTTATTTTTAAGAATCACATTTTCAAATAAAGACACTAACACTATTTACATGTGCGTCAATCAAACTTCTATCTGTGCTTACAAATCATGTAAAAGCATTAAAATGGATTCAGTTAATTCAGTTACCCAATTTCCCACCATAACTTCCAGGCTGCACGTGTAAAGGTTGCTTTATCAGAACAAGACCCAGGCGTGGAAACTCGAGTCCAGGGTAGCCTCAGGTTAAATGCATCATATACTCATGTCCTTAGTTTGTGCCACACTGGTTTGAATTTATTTATCACATGCTGCTTTGTAAATGGTCTTTGATACGTGTGTGTTTCATCTCCGATGGCCAGAAATGACATCCCCTGTTTCTCTGGTATTTTCCCGCAGCTTCTTGCACAGATCTTATGTATAGCAAATCCAAGAAAACATGCTGGCTGATGAGAATTGACTTGGGTTTTCAGCCCTCATTTGAAAAACAAAGTCCTTTAATTTTTTTGTGTGTGTATTGTTCTACACACAGACCACAATCGTGTAAACCCACTTTTATGTAGGAAACTAATTGTGAGAAGAGTGTGAGTAGAATATAATGGAGAAAATGTTTTCTACATGAGAGTCTTTCAAAAAGCACCACTGCTTCTAGGCCAGAAGTTCTCCACACACAGGCACAGACTGCCTGTCCACCATAAGGAGTCGGCACGTATTTGTATATTGCTAAGATGCAGACAAAAAGACTTCAGAGGATCCACTTTAGATTTCTCCCAAATATAAAGCCAACTCACGTCCAACTGCCCACAAAATAAAGCAATTCTAAATTTTAAAGTTCTAACAACATAGGACTTTGAAGAGTCACAAGAAACTAAAATAAATTTAAAGCACTTTATATACATGAGCAAAAAAAAAAAGTTGCCATTATTCTCATTTTACAAATGAGGAAAACAAACCTCAGAAGCCAATGGACAACTGTGGAAACTAACCCACAAGGAGACATATTCAAGTAACACTTTTGGAATTAAAAAAAAAAAAAAATCTGGGTGTCCAAGAGAAAAGACCGGGTCACTCTGAGGAAAGAAATGAGACCAGCAGAAGACTTTATGCAAGGCAATGGAGTAACATACTCAAGACACTTTAACAAAGAAATTTTTATGTCCAGTTGAACTGATCCTAATGTAGAAAGAGCACAAACTTATAAAAATGCAAGACCTCAGGAAATAATAGTTGCCCCAGGCTCTTCCTGAGAAATCCACTCTGGAACTAGCTTCAAAACATCCTAATCACTGAAGATCAGTTATATAAGGGCAGCTCAAGAGCATTATAGATTTACTTGCAGAATTAAAACTGTGATTTTATAAAGCATATAGTATACTATAAAATGTCTACATGCTCAGACACTGTAAACTAGCGCAACTATAAAAAAAAAAAGGGGGGGGGAGGGGGTTGGGGAAGGAAATGGAAAGACTATATCAACAATACAGTCAGCTTGTTGACTGTGTTAAAGGTATTTACCTGGAAGCAAAAACACAGTATTTCAAGTCACATGACAGAAGATAAGAAGAGGAGGGCAAGAAAAGATTAACATCTAATTTCACTACTGCTAACAGCAGGAAATCAATACCCAAGAGCAAAAAATAAATAAAAATGAAGAAGAGAAAGCAAATGTCAAAGTAACCATTAGAACAAAAGTACAAGCCTCTTAAATACCAAAAATGGACAAAAGAAAATTTATATCTTAAAAGTATATAAAAGAATCAAGGACAAACACACACATTAATCTTATCATTAATGTACACTGACTTAACTGGCCTATTACATGAAAGGATTTCAGATGAAAGCAGAAGCAAGTGACAAACTCAAGGAGCACATGATTAGGTGGCTGAGTTGGGAACAGGGTCAGGTCTTCCTGGCTTTGAGCTCTCTTTATACAAGAGATGAAAAAGATGACCCACGACAACCTGGAAAGCTCTCTCAAATGTGCCTTCGTGAAAACCTCTATCATTAAAGAGCAAAATAATGAAATAAAAACTGGGACATTATAATTTTTTTAAAAATGTAATAGCCAAGTATGTAAGTGCCATGTGTGGGATTCATTCATCTAATTCATTCAACAAGTATTAATCAAGGCTGCATGTAATCAGGTCCTTCCGTAAGTGCTGAAGACAAAATAAAAAGCTTGAATGTCGTTTCTGCTGTGTGCAGAGATCCAGAAATATAAATGAAATACATGTTAGCTATACTTAAAGATACATACTAGTGTCTGCCTCCTGAAATAGAAGATGAATGGAAACATTAACAGGCCCCCTAAACTACACTGAGACCAGTAGGTGCTACTAAAGTAATGCATCTTATTACTGCCATATGATGCCAGGCACGAAACAACGCCTAAGATGAGAATGATGGCCAAGTAAAGCATTCTATCACATGAATGTAACTAATGCTTCCTATAAAAGTAACTAAAAAGTCACGAAACTGTTCTCTGCCCGCCTCCCTGTTCCAGCCACACTCATGTTTTATATTAAAATGGCTTTCATCTTTCATGGCACAGAAGAATTGCTGGCTGCTGGCATCAAATCTGCTAAAATCAAGAATAGTGTAATTATCTGCACACTTTCACGTGTTTTCAAAACACTCGCTGGCTGGGATTTTCCTCATTTAGAGACGCGTACTTTATGCTCATGGTCTAGGGCTGTCAATAGCCTGGGCTAAAAAAATTTGCTTAAATCTTGCCTAAAGCATTCTTTTCTGCAGCAATTACTTGTTTGTACCTCACCTACTTTCACAAAGCATTTGCTCCAGTCTACAACATCCTCATAGCACACTGCTGGTTGGTGGTACTACTTTAATGGTACATTTACATGAGCGGATACATGCGAAGCACTTAGAACAGAGCTTGACACATGACAAGTGTCAGCTATTATTATATTAATAGTCCCATTCACAGATTCTTTTTAAAATACGTGAATAAGTGCGTGAGGGTAAGTGGATGACTATACTTTAATTTTCTCCGTTATGCTAGTCGAAAATGGAAGGAATTTCAGTATGCTCTGAATTCTTAGAAGATTTTTTTAAAGGTACAGATTCTTAAAAAAAAAAAAACTCTAGGGAACAGATGAAAATTTAATGGTATAAAATTATACAGATCGGACTTCCTTCCCAATACCAGAAATACAGTCTATCAGCAAATCTTGC